>NW_022900913.1:2772310-2803563 GCF_012274545.1 Fukomys damarensis
TGTCTCTCCCCACCCCCTCCGACAGCCCATTACTCCTCTGGATGTCTGACAGTTGTTTGCATTTGGGGGCGTCCAAACCTGGACTTGCAAACCCCACTCACCGGCCTGCCCCAGCGCCCCGTGTCTCCCCTCTCCCGTGGATGCTATCTTCAGTGATGCTCAGACCAAAGGCCAGAGCCCTCCCGGACTCCGCTTTCCTTTGAGTCTGGCATACACACTGGCAAACCCTGCTGCGCCCTCCCCTCCACAGTACCGCAGGGCGCCAGCCAACCTGCTTCCCTCCCGGGGCTCCCCCAGGCCTGAGCCGGTCCCATCCCTGCTTCTGTGCTGGACGCTCAGCCCCTGAGGACTTTGCACTGCACGCAGCTCAGTGGGCAGAGTCCTTCCTGGGGTCCTCCGCGGTACTCAGAGAGACATCACCCCGTCCTGACCCCGTCGCACGCTTCTGCAGGGCTCCCTTGTCCCCTCACTGACCTTCTGTCTCCAGGCACTTGGCTGTCTTCTCCTGGACATCGCTGGATTGTGCAGCTGCCTCTCCCACACTTCCCTGGCTGCCTGAACCTCTCCCGTGCTTTCGCTGACCACAGGGATCCACTGGACTCCTGGGACTGGGCTCAGCTCTGCCTCTTTCACTCTTCAAACCCTGCCTCGCAGTCTCCTGCACCTGAAGACTTAACTCCCTCACCCTGCTCATTGTTTGCCTTCTCTCTCCACCTTGTTTACTCTTTAAGAGATACCAGCTGATCTGTAACACTAGTCAGGCCCAGTGCAATTACAGCAGCTTTAGCTGGAACAAAACCACCCCTGCTGTGCATTAACCACAGTCCTCACAGCCACTGGCCCACGCCCCAGCCCCAGCCCGTGCTGCCTCAGCCCGCTCCCTGTGAATGAAATAGGGCGTGAAACACATCTGCTGAAAGAACTGCGTGAGGCTGCCTCTCTCTTTTGGGACAGTCATTAATTTTATTAATTAAAAAAAAAACATTTCACAGTAACATCGCTTAGATATTGTTATGAGAAATAGTCAGTTTTGTTCATTCCCAGAGCCAGCTGTTCATAGAACACACCCTCAGCATACATTAACTTACGTGTGACTTGTTTAAACAAAGGGACGTCTAGACGGTGCTTCCCACAGGCAGTCACGAAGCGCACAGCACAGCACAAAGAACTTCCTTCTGGAAGAGTCTCGGAAGGCCTGAGGGTACAGCACCGCGTGAGCAGGCAGCCTGGGCTCCAGGGATGCACCTGGAGTCACTATGGGAGTGGATGGAGAGGTGGGAGCAGACAGCTATATGTCTTCTGTGCTTCTCTCTAAATATCTATTTTTCGTTTCAGAGCCTCGCATCCCTTAGGTGCAGTATGAACTTAAAAGCAACCCAGATTCTTCATAGGACTTTTAGAGTGTATGATAGATCAATAATTTGTTGGTTTGTTTATGAAATCTGCCAACTTACTAGGACAGAGTCATTTTTAAGGGGAGGCCGAGATCAATACATATGTGCATAGATTTATGGGTGTTTTTGTTACAATCAGAATAAGTCTGTTTAAAGAGCCCTAAACGGCAAGGCTGGCTGTTTTTAGTATGATCTATTGGCTCCCGACTGCCCCTTTAGTTCCAGAGACTAAAAATATCAAGCCTGGGACTTTTACTCTGACAAACGCTCCTCGAATGTAATTAATTTTAACAGCCAGATTTTAAAAGTGCAGACAAATACCCATCCAGCTCCAGCTTCACAGCCTAATCTTTAGAATTAACTCCCTTTCTGGGGACTGTCAAACATTTGTCTGTACCAATGCAATGGAGAGTCACAGCCTTATGAGTTTTTTTGGCTGTACTTTTCCCTTCAGAGAAGTAAGGAGCTGTAACTGCAGATGCGGGCGAAGTCATGTGTGCAATCACACATCTCTCATGGTGAGGCCCAGCGTTCCTGCCATGACCTCTATTTGGTGAGATCCCAGCCACCCCTGTCTGTGAGCTGCAGTCTGAAAGGCAGAAAACAAGACTAGGTGATTGTGTCAGAAACACTTTTATTTGGCCTTACCCAGCACAGCCAGCTGGTCTACACGCAGGCATGGGTCAGCCCACCCAGACTGACCCGCCTCAGAGGGCCAGTAAATCAAAGGCATAGAATCAAGAACATTTTCACAAACGTCTCAGTGGCATGGGGAGATTTGGAAATTTGGGCAGAAGCACTCTTGGATCCACAGATGGCAGTGTCGGGGCTGCTGCCAGCCTCCTGTCTCCCTTTCACAGTAAATAAAATCAGTCTCCCTTCCCATCCTCAACTCCGTGTGACTTCAAGGTCATGAACAGATCATTCCAGCCACAATGATGGCTTGGTTATTTCTTGTTTTTTCTTTGCATTCCTTATCCTTACCTATGAAAGACCGAGGTTGTCAACTAGACCAGCTCCTTTGGCCCTCAGCAAGCAGCTTTCCTGCCTTCCTGGCGGGAGGAGGCGCAGGCTGAATCTCCGTCCCTGGCATGGTCCTCAGCCCTGACCACACCTTCCAGGCCAGGGGTGAGACCAGAGCGATCCGTTCACATACTTGCAGTACCCTTCAAAGCAAGTGAGTGAGAACAGGAGCCGCTCTACTTGGATCTGCGAGGCTAAGGTGAAATGTGTGGGTCTCCGGTGAGAAGGTCCAGCCGCTGAAGAGCTTCCAGCATCCTCTGCTTCCTCCGCAAGCCTCAGCATTTCCCACCTGCACTGCAGCCTGAACCCCTGGCCCAGCTCGTTGCTCCCATCCTCTGTGCTTCTGCATGAGTCAAGAGCACCTCTGAGTCCCTTGGCCTTGGCTCATTTCTGTCTCCCTGACTGGCATCCACACCCAGCTCCTCCCTGCCCTGCTGAGAGCATCTCATTAGAAATGACCACAGGTGGCGTGTCCAGCCCTGCTCACTCGCTGAGCTCCTTAGGAGACCATGTCTCAGAGCTCTGCAGCTGATGCCATGCTGGCTTCCTGCCCTCCCAGGAAGGGCTGCTGGTTGTGTCTGCTGGCTCAGAGTCTCAGGTTCCTCACAGCTCATTTAGCAATGATAACTCCCGGACAGTGGACTCACGGGACGCTGAGGACATCAATGCCACGAGGCCTGGGCCGAGGCATCCATGCCTATGGCCACCACCTCTCATGTGATGCCAAGCACAGGGCTGGCTAGGCACTCAGAGGATTTCTGGGGAGCACCCAGGCCACCTCTTGGGGGTGCAAAAGAGTGCAGGCCACCAGAGGGAGAGGGTGGACACCAGCTCCAGAGATGGTGCGGTTGCCCACCTCAGCCTCCCGCTGGGCTGTCAGTGTCCCCACTTCAAGAGGCAAACCCTGCTCTCCTTCGAGTGGATGTGGTCTCTGCTCCTGGATCAGACAGCCCTGGGGCCTGACCTGTGAACCAGGCTCACTGATCCTTGTGCTATGTTCCTACGTGTTCTTTTCTCTGTTTTGCATGATGACAGGCACTGTGAAATGCTTTAGGAGTAGTGGCCAGAAGAACATATTGCATGGTGTTCGTGCAGCAGACTCTGCCGTCCAGCCCTCCCACAAATAGTTACTAAGGTTTTAGAGTTTAAAAGACAGCAAAACCCCAGTACCTGCCTAGGTGCATGAGGGCTGCACAGGTTTGAGCTTCAGGCTCCAAGCCCCCCATATGTCCAGGGTCAGGCAGAGGGGTCTCCTTCCCTCCCAGGCACGAGGCAGACCCAGGGCCAATGTGTCGGCTCCTAAGAGGACCGGAAGCTCACTCTCTTCCGCTCTACCCACTAGGGGTGAGGCTTTAACATAATACCAATGCACTCTTCCTCACTGCTTATTCAGAAGTCTGCAAGGAGACTTTGTATAGCCTGCCTAGAAATACTCCCTTAATGAGCGGGAGTGAACTGCACTAGGTCTCTCTTCACTACACATCTCAGAATGACAGTCAGCACACTACCGCAAAGTCCTAGAAGGAAGCATTCCTGAATACTTTTTACAAAATTGCTTGCTTCTATCACAAGCGCAGCTGACTTCTGGAACTGGTGGGGAAGCAGGTTCAAAAGTGCTGCCTTGTTCCCTGGCTGACCTGCTGGGGTGGGAGAGACTGCAGGTGACGGCCCCAAGGCCTGGTGCCTCTGAGCTGAGCTGGGACAGCAGGCATCTCAGCCTCTGAGGCTCTCTGTCGTGCTCTGCCTGGCCCCATGCAATGTGGGGATGTTCACAGGTGCACATGTCCAGGTAGGGCTGGTTGTACCTGTCCATCCAGTACCTACACAGTCATTCTCCTATGAAACTGCAGTTCAGGAGCTGCTCTTACCCTGTCCCCAGCCCCCTGTGTTACCATCTGACAGTAGCAAGGTGCACTTAGACAGAGAAACCCAAGTTGATATTCTAACTAGATAGTGTCCAGCTCCCGTTCACGGTCCTATTCAAGATGCCAAGCACATTTAGCTGTGTGTCCCAGGCTTCGTGTGACAGTGATGCTTTGGGGCCTCTCCTTGACTCCCATGGCCTTGCAGCTTTCAGAAACACCAGCCAGGGGTTCATACAGTGCCCTTCAGTTGTGGTTTTGTCATGCTTTGCACTCTACTTGAGTTATGTGGTTAGGAAGATGACCGCAGATGTTACAATGCTGTTTCCCCCGCACCACATTAACTATGCTGCCCTGGGTTCATAGTGATGCCCTTGGCTCATTTCTACCTCCTAGTCCCCCAGGCTATAAATGGGATCTCATTTGGAAATTGGCTTTTGGTGGGTGGAGTGGCATTGAGACCATCCTGGATTTAGGTTGAGCCCAAATCCAAGGGCTTGTGTTTTACAGGAGGGGGTGAGACACAGACACTCACAGGGGCAGGCCTTGGAAAGATGGAACGGGCACTAGAAGGAGGCAGCCCCTACTGAGGATGCTGAGAGCCACCGGCTGATGTGGCACTGAAAGATGTGCCCCTGGCGCCCTTGGTTTCCGGTCTCCAAACTCTGAGAGAATAGCTTCCTTTTACTGAATTGCGGCAGCAGCACTGGACAGGCATCTGCTACCCACACAACATCCCCACTGAGCTCAGTTTTGGTCCTGGGCTAAGATCCAGTGGCCAGGACACCGCCGGGTGTGGTAGGGCTGCACTGCTACTGGTGACCCTGCAACTGCTCCTCCACTGTGGGGTCCAAGTCCACTCCCAGGCAGACAGCTGTGCTCACTGCCGGGTGTGGGGTTCAGACACAGCCAGGTCTCTCAATCCTGGGTCGTCTGCAGGGACGTCTGCCTCTTCTCCATACGCTTACTTAAGCAATCACTTATGAGGTGTGCGGGAGTTATACAGTGGCTTTAATTTTTATAATGACAGTAAAAGACAGGCTGCCACGAATCCCCTCAAAATCCTCCCCATTACCTAGAGCGCACTCTCACTCATCCTGCCACTTTGAGAAGCAGCTCTGGAGGTCCTATTGCGTGATTTCTTTTTACAGAGAATCATCAAAATTCAGTGAATGCTACTGTCGCATGCGAGCCAATAGAAATGCAGTTCCTTGAAACACTGCATTGCTTCCTCACCCACCTTATTCACTGCATCTGGCACTACCAGGCTTCTGGCTGCTCCCCAAAGTCAAAATGACCACGAAAGGGGAACATTCTCAATCACCTGAACACTTCAAGGTAGCCAGGGCATGGCAATGGGAGACACTCATGAAAGAGGACTCACAGAACTGCTTCGGAAAGCCATTAAAATGTTGGGATAAGGGCTGGGGGTTTAGTTTAGTGGTTCCACTGCCTGCCTCACAAGTGCAAGGTCCGAGTTTGATCTCTAGTACCCCCCCAAATTGGGAGATAAGTGTGTTTGAAATGAGAAGTTTGTTTTGAGTGATTTCTTGCAATGTATCTTTTACTGCAATAAATTTTTAAAATAACTTTAACATTCAACATATTTTTGGATCCTGTCTCCCCTTTATGTCGAGAGAAACTCATGGATGTTTGGTTTATGCTTGGCTTTATAATTCAATGCTACCTTATTGCTTTGGTTGGAAATCTTTCCAGATATGGCCCCTGGGAGCCCTGTGGACTGATTTCTCCGTGCCTGTGACACAGTACCATCCTTGTGCTCCTTTGTTTCTGTTTAGTGTTTGTGTTTTGAGCACTTCAACTTCCAATAGCACGAGATGCTCCAGGCTTCCCCTGTGTGTCTCCTGCTCCGGTTGGAAATAGGCCCTTCCTCCAAGGCCCTGGCACTGCTAACAGGGCGGGCACTGGCAGAAGAGGACAGGGGATGGCGTGGCTCAGCTGCCTGACAAATACAAGGGCCTCATCAGCCGAGGGTAGGGCTGCCCTTGAGGACACCTAGGAGGATGGGGTGTGTCTAGACGGATACGCAGGGGCCAGTTATTAAACACTAACACAGGAGTGCATGTGTTTTAACAAATGTCTTCCTTCGGGGTAAAAATAAACTCTCCCAGTGCTAGAAACCCAGTGCTAGAGACTTCCTGAAGTCTCGGGCGAGCACGCAGGGTGAGGTTTGTTAGCGCAACACTGAACTTCCCCTTGTTCTACTCGGAGATCCTCAAGCTTAGAGCGCAGGTGCTGCCTGAAGATGCAAAGGTGGGTGTGCAGTCAAGCATGCTGAGAGCGAGTGAGCTGTGTGTTAGACGACTCACACTCCACAAGCTGGGTATTTTACACAAGAGATATTTACTGCCTTCCGGTTCTGGAGGACAAAAATCCCAGGCAGAGGGAGAAGCCTCCCTCCCAGCGTCTGTGGCCCCAGGGTTTTACTAAGTTTCCTAGCCTGGGCTTGAGCTTTCATCCTCCTGCCTTAGCCTCCCAAAGTGCTACGATCACAGATGTGTGCCACCAGGCTGGCCTTTGATTACCTTATCAAAGACCTCACTTCCAAAGAAGGTCATATTCTGTTTTGACTTCACCGTATGGATTTGAGGAGCATATTTCAGCCCACGACTGTGAGAGTGGTTAAAATCGTATACTCAATATGAATTATGACAATAAAATAGTTACTTTATATAAAACATGAACGTTGCTTGCAAATCACTCTCGGGTGAGCAGGTCAAACGTTGGTCCTATGGTCTGAAATGTTAGTCCCTCTCACCGACTATTATCAAATCGTCTCTAACCTTTTGCACTAATGAAAGAGTAGCAGCACTGGCGTTTGTGGCCATCCCTCGGAGTCTGCCCACAGCACCTTGGGTTTGCCTGGTGTGGCGTTTGCAATAATGCAGACGGAATACGTTTTCGATGTGGCACTGTCAATGTGCACAAAAATAAAGTCATCTCTAAAGTGTATGTCGCGGAGCTGGAGGTGGAGGCAACGAGGTTTACTGCGTGTCAACGCACTTTCACAGAGCCCTTCACTGTGACATTCTTTAACTTGTGTTTATTTGCGGTGACTTAAAATCATTTTCATTTAAAAATCCGCATGAGGAAAAGGTCTATTTTATAGTCCAGAAGAACAAAGGAGGGCTTCAAAGATAAACTTTTAAAATGAATATTTTTCCCCCGAAGAGAAGCTACAGTAGACCCACCAATGGGTGTCATGCACAGAAACTGTCCATAAATTGCTCTGGGATGCACTCTGTCCCCGAGGTCCCTCTGGGTGACCTGCAGGCTAATCTCATGTAGTATTGATGCTTATAATATGAAAATGTCTATATTTTAGTTTCCAGAATGGATGGTTTATGAATAATGTATAATATGTAATAAAACCAGACACTGCCTCATTAACGTCTCATCAAAAGTAGGATGGATCTTTCTCTTACATCTGGAATTTTTGGGTCATTTATTGGATAAGATTGGGTAAGATAGATGTGTATTCTTTCCCCTATTAAGTACATTCACAATCCAGTGAATCTGGGATTGAACTCTTAGAAGGTTTTAATCACTAGTCAGATTGAGCTCAAAATAAAAACCTCATGCATTGATGGACTGCTTTACTTTGTAGTGAATATTTCTGTTCACTCAGAAATCTTTTCAAGGAAAGTCAGGTCCAGAGACGGGGAAGGACTTTTGCAGAGCTCACGGTAAGTTAGGGCCAGGATCACAGAGCTTGTCTAACACCTACTTGTCAAGCTGGTATGTCTGAGGCACTCAGGATGTGTGTTCCGGGGATGGGGATCAGCTGACATGAGAAAGTACCCCCTCTGCCTGCGATATCAAGGTACTTGTCAACCTGGGGTCCCAGCCTCCGCAAGAAGACTGAAGCTTCACTAGGACAGGGTTCCTATTGTCCACAATTAGAAGTGCTCTAGTGAACTGCCCGGTCCTCCAGAGGATGATAGCCAATAATCAGTCCCATCAAACTTGGCATCTTATTCCTACAGAATGCACATCAATATTAAAATTTTCCCCCTGACTTTTAAAACCATGACCACTTGGCTTCTTTCTGAGCAGTTGGACTTATCTTTTCAGAGCTAGCTACAGCTTGATTTTCCCATGGAAAGATGTTTTTTATGTCTTTTTCTTTGTACTTCTCTTTCCGGACTCATGGGCATGGGAGTGTGAAGGGACCTGTGTGATCAGCCCTGTCTGAGCTAATCTGGTGGTGTCAGCTGAGTTATCTAAGAAAATGCCAGTCCCCCGTGTTCTCCCAGTACAACTGCATCAAATGTCACCTCCTAAACAGGACCTCCAGGCCTTCCGTGATCTGACCCCTTCTGTCTCAGCAAGGTCAGCCTTCTCTATATCAGCTCACTGAGGTCCCAGGTCCTCACCTCCCCGCATACTTGTGGGGTCACCTTCTCTGACCCACACTGAGGCCATGCACACTGCTTTTAATGCAAGGGTAGCAGCTCTCACCGTCAGTGGCTTGAACCACTTCTCAGCCGAGGGCTGGCAGGCACCCAGGTTCCCAGTAGCTGGAGATTCGCTGGAGGCCCAAAGGTCCCCAGTCCTGAGACACTTCTGCTAGGTGGAAAAGTGCACAGGACGGTGGGAGATGCCCTGAAGTAGATGGGAGGCTTTCTTAAGTGAGGCTGGACGGGTGGCGGAGAGCGGTCCCAGTGGACACAGCACGGGCTGCAACAGGTCTCCATGCTTTGCATGGGACGTCTTCATCCAGCAGCTGCCTAATTAAGGGTGCACACCAGGGTTATTTTCGGCTCTCTCCTGATTTGCTGATTCTTTCATCTCCTTCTCCACTTCCTCTCCAGCTCTTTCTCTGCCGCTGTGGGCTTTTTCCCTCCCCAAATTCTATCTGTGAATCCATTTGTCCCTAAGAATAGAGCAGGCTTTGCAAAAATGTTTTCAGAACACAAAGAATAGAAAGAACAAGCCAGTAGACCAAAGGTGACCCAATTACTGATTCTTATTTTGTATTTGTAGGACAGGGATACGGAGTCTTTGTTTATTAGGGGGAAATGGAGAGCACTGAAGTAAAAATAAAAAAGTTTCGTATCTTTTTTTGAATAAAGAAAAGTGCAAATGCATTTAGAAAGTTACTTTTAATCACCCAACAACAGGGGTGCTTGGGACCAGCTATTTTGTGAGGAAGGTGTTTATTTCAGGCCTAACCCTGAAATGCTCTGACCTTTAATCAAAACCACTGAGCAGAGGGCAGGTGAGCACCAGCAAGACACAGCAGCCGTCAGGGCAGCTCTGGGTGGGGTCTGAGCATGGGAGGTTTGCCCTTTCTCCCTGGCTCCTCTTCCCAGGCACCAGTCTTTGGGAGGACTCTCTAGCCATGGAGCGGAGCCTCTCGACCCTCCTCTCCTCTACCGAGACAGCAGCCATTTGTCTTTCATTGAACCTGCCTTTGCACCCCCGAAAAAGTCTCGGTGAGATGACCTCGGCTCCTCAACGGCCTCCTTCCCCGGGACCCGCCTCCCGTCAGCGTAGCTGAACAGGACAGCCTGGCCGAAGGACTGTCAGTTACAGTTGGAAATTTCCTTCCTGACTTGGCCCTAGGCACTGGTGGATTCAATGATTAGAAAAACATGCCAATAAATCCCAAAAGACGCGGAGACCTCTGCACATTAACTAAATGAAATCGTCTACTAGCTGAAGCAGAGCCAAACTGGAAACAGATTCCCCGGTAGCACATGTGGAACGGAGAGTCAAGGATCGAGATGAGGCGAAGCCACACTGCCCACCAGGATGGAGTGAGACCCCGCTGCATCCTTTTCCTCCTTTGCCTCTCTTGCACTGTTCCCTGACTTTGCTTCCTGGACACCGTGAGCTGAGCATCTTTCTTTAGTCTGCCACACTCTTCTGCCATGATGACTCCGCCTTGGAGCCCCCTGACCATGGACTGAATCTCCTGAAAGCAGAAGCCAAGTTAAACCACTTCTCCGTAAGCTGTGGGTGTCCGGTATTGCATCTCAGCAGTGGAAAAGCTGACTACAAGCTGACTATAAGATATTTTTCACAAGATGAATTCTGTGCTATGGGAACTCTACTACATTTAAGGCTGAATTAACTGAAAGATGCAAAATCAAAATAATTGTAAGAATAAATTTTAATTGGTTATGACTTTTAAAACATAAACAACATTGCAATTTTACTGGCCCCTTTATATAAACATGAAAATTAAGAAAAAGTGAATTTGCCTCTCAGATGTAAGTTTCCATTACACCAGGCTGCTATCCTACTATGTGTGGCTTTCATCATCATTTGAAAATCAGGCTGCATGCCCCATGTCCTCACTAGCTGATGTCTAGGTCACTGAGAATGGAAATTGGTTAGATAAAGGTTTGCACAGAACAGGGAGGCTCTGTGATAAAAAGAAAACCAAAAATATGACTACTCTCCTGCTTTATAAACTCCTATGCTGGTAACAAAGGTGATTTTGTGAAAATTAAAATGACTGATGACAACCTTTAACCAAGTAGCTATATAAAAAAAAAACACAAATAGCATCTGACATTCATTGCTGCATAAGAAACACCAACAGCAACAAGAACTTGAAACACGACTGGTCACTTGCCATGCTTCTGGGTGCCATGAAAGCCGCTGATTCTCAGCGGGTCTGCCCAGAGGCTTTGGCCAAGCGCTGGATGGAGGGACCCTCAGCAGGCCGACCTGGGACTCAAGATCTGGCTCCACCCTGGCTCCTCCCCATGCTCACAGGATGCTCCTGACTGTGAGCAGGCAGCCTTCAACCCTGGACACACCTTTCTGCAGAGTGCTGTCCTGGCATGGCAAGTGGCTTCACGAAAAGGGTCTGCAGAGAGAGCCAGGCCACAGCCACAGTCGCTGGTATCACCAGGACTCAGACTCATAGCTTTCGTATGCCAAACACAGAGCTCAGCCCTGCTTCTGGTGGGTGGAATAGCAACTGAGGGTCCCAGTCATCTCGAGGGCTGGCCACCATGGGCTGGGCACTGCTGCCCCAGAGATGTGCACTGAGAGAGATCCTGGAGGCCCTGGAATCTGGGGACCAATGACTCCCCTCAAGTAGCAGACATGGTAAAATGTTCACTAGGACATTTCAGAGAGGTAACTCGGGAGTCACTGTCACAGCAACCTCCCTCATCCCTCCAGTTTTCTCACATCCACTAACACCTAGTTGTCTCACAGCTGCCTTCCTGTTTATTTGTTTGGATAGTTTTCTCTCAAAGGCCACCCATGTCTACCCAGTCTGAACCTGCAGGCTTCTGTCCTTACACTTTCTGGTTCTGATAACACTGCGCCCCAGTGATCTCACCATCCTGTGGGGTCTGTACAGAGTGGTCTTCAGGTGAGACCGGGGTCCTCACCTCCAGCACAGAGCTGCAGGTCTCCAGTCTCACTGCACCCCAGCCTGGCTAGTGTCCTGCACCTCTGGGTCCCTTCCCACAAACTCCTCTCTCAACACAGATGTGGTGAAAGGTACGGCTTCCGAGCACACCTGCTTCTAGCCTTCCCCACAGAAACTGGATTTTCAGTTCACTTTCATTCAGAAGCCACCTGGGATCTGTCCATTTTCCCTGTCCATGGTTCCAAATGCCTTTTAAAGAGGACTCCAGACTCCATTGAGCTGGTAACCTAGCCAGAGTCACTAACCTCTAATCATGTCCTGAAATGTCACCAGAAATGCTCTCTATAAAAATTTATCTTCAGTGGGCAGTACTTTCTAACATTTTTTATTATTCCATATAAGTTCTGTTTTATGGTTTTCTTTCTTTACCTCTACTTTAAGGCTCATCTAGTAATTTAAAAAAACAATTCTCATGCTCTATTTTACACTTCCTGTATTTCCTGTTTGCTCTATTTTATAGTTTCCATTTCTCTGCAGAGGTTGTGTGAGTCTCATTTCATTTTGACCTTATTTTACTTTACATCTTTGAGAATACCTGTAACGTACTGTGTGCGAATTCCAACGTCTGGGTCATCTGGGGTCACCACACAGCGGTTCTCCTGGGCCCTTATTTTCCAATTTGCAATCTGCTGAGTTTTTCTCCACCACAGGCACTGTGAGCAATGAGCTGGTAAGACTGTGGGTTCTGAACGGCGCTACATGTTCTTCGGGTTGTGTCCAATTTTGGAACGCACAGATCATTCACACTGAATGAAACCCCGCGGTTTCTCCTCCCCGTCCACCTGCCCTGGAGACTGGCAACTCAAGCCAAGGGCTGCCCGTGCTCCACCGAATTCCTAGATTTTTCCACTGAATTCCTAGATTTTTCCAATTAGTGGCTCTAGCCGGAGGCAAGCTCTGGGGCGAGGGCAGAGGCTTTCACTGAGTGTGGTTTTCTTTTCCCTCTGAACCCTCCCACCCCGATTCCTTTCTGACTCTGAGCACAGTGCGGCCCCTGAAGATGGTCATTCCATGCAGCTATGCAGAGCGGATCATCGCAGGGCCGGCCCTGGCTGAGCTCCCTCTCCCTCTGAGCTCCCTTTCTGAAGGCAGGGCTCCCTCTGCAGCCTGCCTCTCCTAGCAATCCGGGGAAGGAGGTCACCAAGTGTGGTGTTGACACAATGACGCGCACTTCATGGTAAGATGGACGTCAGCAATTTATCCAATGCAAACCACACGTGCCATTGGATCATGTTCATCTCTGGGATTCTCCATTGTATTATGAAGTCCCCCACTTTCCTCTTCAGATCAACTGTTTTTGGTACTGGGGATCAAACTCAGAACCTCACACCAAGCAGCAGGACCGCTGAGCTAAATCCCCGGCCAGATCAATTCTCTTTATCATACTGAGGGCTTTCTTGGCCTCTTTACTTATCTATTGCTACAGAGGGTTATTACAGTTATATAATTATAATACTATATATTATATAGTTATTATTAAAAATTGGGGGACATTGTGTTTCTGTTCTTCTGAGTCAATTGGAGAACTTTTAAAACTCGAACCTCATGGAACTCAGACATTCCAGAAGGCAGAAAAGGCCTCAGTACTGGGACTGTAGCCCCTGAGGAAGGATGGACACAGGTCAGGCATCCTAGGCCCCTTTGCTCCCTGCTGCCCTAGCAAAGGACCTGCAAGTTCTGGGCCCATAGCTACTCTGAGGGGAGCAGGGGTTGCCACCTCCGGGCCGCAGCTGTAGCTGGTCCGCAATTCCCAACCAGAATGGAATCTGTGGGGCATGCTGGACTGGGACAGCTGGTCAGGCTCTGTGACAAGAACGTCGGGAGCCTCTCCCCAGCACCACAGGCTGCTTGGGACACTCATGTCTAGGGGAGCGCCGCGACCTCACCGTTCCACTTTCCACTTTCAGAAGGTTGATAATTCTTTCAAAGTCCAAGAAAAAAAATCCTCAGGAATACTTCTTTTGAGGACTGGACAAAGAGGCCCGCTCTCTCATTACTTCTTCAACTTAGGAAGAGAATTAAGGATAGTTTGTGTCAATAATATCAATAAGTACAAAAGTGTTTTTTACTCAAAATGCACTTGGTATTTTGATTCATAGATTCTTTCTCTGCACACACAGTGTTGCCATGAGGGCGTTGGATAGGTATCTTCCCTGGATGGTGGCCCTGTCTCCCAATGGACATCTCTCTGCTCTGTCTCTTTGTGTCCCCTTCTCCACCTCAGTCGCTGCCCCAGGATGAAGCTGAGGCTCCCTCAGTCTCCTCTCTGCCTGGACCCCATAGGGGAAGAATGTTAAAGTCGTGCGCTGCACTTATTTGATTTTTCTCGTGGCACATGAAGCATTAAGCATCAGATGGCTTCAAGAAGTCAATTAAAAAGGGATAGTGTAGCTTAATCACAGGGCTTTTCCTATCTATCTTCCCCAGTAGTTACTTTAAAACTGCTTACTTGAAATCACAGCGCTGTGCTGTCTTCAGAAGTTCACTCAATCAAAAGCCAAGTGCTGCGTAATCAAAGATCTTAAATAACTAGAAGTTCTAACCCTAACCGCAAGAGGATTAAAAATCCAGTAGCCAGAACTCAGTTCTTCGATCCAGCCAGTGCCAGTGCATAATGAGAAACCCCCCAAGCCCAGATCACAGCCTGGTCCTCACCCAGCGCAGAACTAAGTGGAAACCCTCCTTAATTCCTTGAGAGATCCTATCTGCCTGATGAAATCAGATATTGGCTTCTGTGTAGCATGATTAGAAGAAGGGAAGAGGATTAGCAAAGATGCAAGGGAAGGGCTGGCCTTGCTTATTTGCATGGAATTACTGCTGACAGGTGCTGTGGACGGAGAGGGCTGCAGGCAGAGCTGCACCTCAATTAAAGCCACATCTATTTACTCAAGTTAGACAGGAATTAAGATCCATTTATTTTGCCATATCCGATTTTTAAAATCTATTAGGCACTTTGATGCTTACTTATTTTATTTTCTGTTGCAAACAGCCAAGCTTGGAGAGATGTTGATTTTCATTCAAAACAGCCCGTCAACAGACTGACTGAGATGTGGGTGGAGGAGCCGCGCTTTCTTCCTGCATGTCGGGATGAATGAAAAATTTTCCTGTTGATTTAGAGGATGAAGCTTTGAAAGGCAGATTCTTTAACACCATGCCATGGTGTACTTACTGCGGTGCGGTAGGATACGTACCCATAAGTACTTACACTATGTGTGTGCTAAGTGCATATAAATTTTCAGTATTGTGTAACATAAAGTCATTGCATAAGTAATGCAGCATAGCAATATTTGATATTAGATCATTTTGAGGTGATTGCCTCTTTTGGAATACAATATCTGGAGCAGCCTATTCATTTTCTATTATATAAGTATAAAATGTGTACGTTTGCACACAGCATTAAAATATGTAGCTAAAACCCTTGTGCATAATAAACTTCCAGAAAGATCATTGTAGAACTTAAAATTGTATGCTATATTTCATCTGCTCATGTGTTTCTATGACTTGCTCCCTCTGAAAACTTTTAAGAGAACTGTGTCAATTATGATACTTAATATAAATGCAAAATTAGTTTAAACGAATAAGGCTTCCTAGCTGAAATATTGCTAAAGTGTTCAAAATTATTATACAAGCCAAAATGCTTAAACTCGTGCAATGTCTTTCGCTTTGCCTCTTCAGTGAAGCTTTGGGATCTGGATGAATTCACAAAGTTTACCATAAAAATTTCAAGCGCAGGATCTGTGCAGTCAGAGGGAGAGAAGGCAGCAGAGAAACCCGGCCTTAGCAGAACAGTGGGCAAGACAGAGGAGTAACATGAGAAGATGTGTCCTGGAGTGGGGATCTGTTCCACATCAGAATAACGGACATCGGAGAACATTTCCAAGCGAAGTACCGGTTTTAGAAATAAGTCTGAATTCAAAATTATTTTATAGTTAAATTTTAAAATGCAGGATGCAATGAATCTGTGTGAAATATTTTAATAACTGATTGTTGAGATGTAATAGGCCTCCGGTACAGTACCATGTGACAAAGGTGGCTTCGCAGTCAAGACCTTGAGCCTGTGTGTGCCACCCGGAGTTTTCTTGGGGCCCCTCCACCACCTTGCTGAGCGGCTTCCTTTCTGCCCTTCTCCCCTCCCCTCGTAACCAGAGTTTGCTAGGAGACTGGTTACCATCGCACAGATTCACACGAGTGGCGTCAGCCCAGGTACTCTCCTTCCGTGGGGCAGCTCTCATTCAGAATGATTCCTGGGAGTCTCTCATGGCGTCTGGGGCCCTGATAGTTGGCTCATTTCCATGGCTGAGTAGTATTGCATTGTACGAGTCCTCAAGCCGTTTGTATGTTTAGCTGCTGATGGAATTTTAGGTTGTTTCTAATAGCAGCTGTTCTAAATGAGCGTGCTGTGAATCCTCGTGCACATCTCTCGGTGGCTGTGCGCCCTGGTTACTTTTGTGTCGGAGGAGTGACTTGCTCATGTGGTGGGTGTGTTTAACTGTCTAAAAGACTGCATTCTGAGGTAGATGCATGATTGTGTGCTTTTACTTTTGCAAACGTTGTGTACAAGAGAGCACACACTCGTCCACATCCTCTCCCAGGAGCAGCAGATCTCTCTCAGTGTACTAGCCGTGTTCGTTAACAGGCTCTTCAGAGTTTGATTCCATGACCCTAGAGGTTGTAGGCTCCCATTTGCCCTCGTTTCTTCTTCAGATCAGTGATTGTGAGTTATCAATAATGTATCAATGTCCATGAGATGTATTGTTTGAAGTTTTCAGTCATTACATTGCTGTTTACTTTTACAATAAGGAAAACACTGGCTTTTGAGAAAGAGTTAGGAAGCAGTCCCCTCTCCTTGATTTTTGCAAGAATTTGCATGGAATTAGTATTATTACTGCTGGCATTCAGAAGTGAATCCATACAAATCCATGTCTTCAACAGTCCTTCTCAGGTATCTGTTAATATTTTGGATTTTGGGTTCCATGAAGTCTTTTTACTTCATCAAAATTGTCCAACTTGAAAAATAAATCTTGCACAGGTATACCTATTGATTTTCTAACAATATTACTATCTGCAGATACTAACTTTTTACAAACTGCTTTCAATCTCTGAGGCATTCTTCTTATTCCCAATATTTGTATTTATTTTTCTCGTTTCTCTGTTTTCTTGTTATAATTCTGGTGGTGACTTTATCAGATGGGTAATCTCAAGAACTAGCTTTAACTTGCGTTGGCTTTTTAGGCTATGAATTTTATTATTTCATCAATTTTCCATCTAATCTTTGTCATTTCCATGCTCAAAAAGAGCTTGAGTTTAATTCCATCTTAATTTCTAATTTCAAAAGTAGGCAAAGTTACTATTTTCAGAATATCCCACATTTTCTCTTCTTTTTATTCATTTTAAGAATTTATTTGTTTGAAAATAGGTAGGTAGATAGATAGATAGATAGATAGATAGATAGATAGATAGATAGATCTGTAGATATATATTCATGAGATAAAATGTGAGTTTCAGGGGAGGTACTGGGGAATAAACCGAGGACTTTTACACTGAGCTACATCCCTCCAACCCCTTTGTATTTTTATTATTTTGACAGAGTGTTTTGCTAAATCACTGAGTTACATAAACTGGGCTTCAACTTGGGATCATCCTGACTCAGTCTCCCAAAATGTTGGGATTACAAATGGACACTGTGGTATTTTAACTTAATAAAGCCCCTTGACCTATTGATCATCCTACTGATTTGTCTTTTTCAAAGTGATAATATTAAAACTTTATTCTTTTATCAATTTTGAAATACTTACCAAATTAGTATTAACTATGGTTAGCATGTAGTGCAAGAAATCTCTAAAACCCCTCCTATTTAACTACTTTTTAACCCTTTGACCAACATCATTCCATTCCCAACCTCTCTTGCACTCTAGTAACCACTTCTTTACTCTGTTTTTTGAGAAGTACTTACTTTAGATTCTGTATATCATCAGTGAGATCGAGACCATGAAGTATTTAACGTTCTGTGCCTGGCTTATTGATGTAGCATGATGTATTTACAATGAGTTTAGTTTTGACAAAGGAACCAATAACACACAATGGGAAAGGACAAACTTCAATAACTGGTGTTGTAGAAACTGGGATATTCACATTTAGGAGAAGGGACTTGAAACTTTATCTCACAGCATGTGAAAAAAAACAACTCAAAATGCGGTAAAGAGTGAGATGTTAAATTTTAGAAGTATTTTAAAAATGGGGTAAAAGCTTACAGGGTGACTATTTTTGGATAAGAGACCTGAACTACAAACCATAACAGCACAAACAAACCAGCGGAACCGTTCTGGACTGAATCCTTCTGAACAGGAAGCTATTGGCAGCATGAAGAGACCACAGGACAGAAGGACGCACCTGCACACCTCCCCATAAGGTGGAGTCCCGAAGACACGGCCGGCTCTAACGAATCAGGAGTAAAAAACAGCCCAGCGAATACTTGAGCAGATATTTGTTTTAAACAAGACATGTAAGTGAGTAATGGTTATAAGAAAAATGCTTGGCATCTGTAACCCTCAGGGACATAAAAACTGTATTCTCAAGACCGCACCTGAGAGCTGTTAGAGCGGCCGTTTCCAGTGCAGACCGAGCCCCCGACAGGCTGTGCAGGAGTTCCCTTCCAGGACAGGTGCTCCGTGCTACGGATCTACTCACTGCTGTTTCGGTGGCAGCCATGAGGTGTGATGTTTGTCTTTATATCTTGGTACAACTTTGAGTGCTTTTCCATTCTTAATTTACTCTTTGCCCCTCATTTATTGGAAAGTGTTCACAATGCATTAGCTATTGGACAAGTATTGGGGGTTTCCAGAGATTTGTTTTTTGTTCTTCATTTAATTATAATTAGATAATATAATATATTTGGAAGTCTTACATTTATTTAGATTTATTTTATAGATCAGAGTATAGTCTATAATAGTAAATAACCTGTGCACCCCTGAAAATAACATGTATTCTACAGTTTGGGGGTTGGTTTTTTTTGGTATCGGGGATCAAACTCAGGCCCTTGCACTTGCAAGGCTGGTGGCAGAACCACTGAGCCAAATCAAGGCCCCTGTATTGTACAGCTGTTAAGTAAATTGTTCTAACAATGTGAATTTTCTCAGGTTGGCTGGTATGCATTTCAAGTGATGCATATTTACTGATTTTCTTCTGTTTCATCAGTTATTGAAGAAGGGCATAGAAGACTTTGCCTGACCTGTTTGTCTGTCTCCTGGTGTCCTTTCAGTGGCTGCTTCTCATTCCACAGGGAGCAGGCTCTCCTGTGGGGCAAAGCACGATGGAGGAATTGACGTGGTTGAGAAGGAAAACTCTCAGCCAGGCCTGAGCATGACAGCGCTGAGGCTGAGGACCGTGCAGGGGGCGTCACCCGGGGTCGATCCGCTCCACAGCCCACGTGGCAGTGTCTGGCATGCACCCATCCCAAGTAGTGGGCTCGTGGAGGCCCATTGGGTCCTGAAATGCAGAACACGGGGTCTGTCCTGATGTGCACTGCTGCATGCGGTTGGCAAGAATCCCACGCACTGTTTGCAGGACTCGCCCAGCGTGGTCCTGGGACTGGCTGTGCTCTAAGCCCGCGCAGCCTGTAGCAGGTGCTGAGCCAGGTGCCCCTGTGGCCCGTCCCTACCAGGCACACGCTCTTGGGGACAAATGCGAGGCTTTGGCTGCTTTTAAGCCTTCGTGATTTGTGTTTTAGGATGTTCTTGTTAAATGGCTTAACATGAAGAATTTATATTTACTCGGAAAAAAATGAGCTTTTTGCCACTATGAAAGGTCCTTATTTTCCCCTGGTAATTCTGTTTCACTTTGAAAACTTTATGATTTGAAGTTCATAAGGTCACATTGGCTTTGTTTGCTACTATAAACCTATTTTAACCTATCTGCATTTTTACTCATTCTAGTTTTATTGAGATATAATCACTGCTAAAACGTACATACTTAAGATGTGATACGTGAGGGCTGGGGATTTAGCTCAGTGGTTCTACTGCCTGCGTGGCAAGCACAAGGTCCTGACTTCAATCCCCAGTATCAAAAAATGTAATATGGGATAATATACAGATATGTTGTGAATTGCCTATCATGATCAACTTAATGAACACATACCTTATCTTGCAGATCACATATATTTGAATTTTGCTTTTTTCTTCTAATATGGTGAGGTCTGCCATTTAGTAGGGTGTTTAGACAATTGACATTTAATTGGACTATTGATGTCATTAAGTTTAAGTTTATTATTCAATCTCTGTATTGTTTGCTTTTTGTCTGTTTTTCTATTTTTCTATTTCAGAGGATTATTGAGTATGAGATGATTTCATGTTTCTGTTCACTTAATAGCAATGACACCTTTAAAAACATTTTAGTGGTTGTTTTAGATTTCATAGCTTGTACAGTGAACTTGTCAAGTCTTCCTTAGTGGACATTGTCCAACTCCGTGGAGACTACATACTTGTTGTCAGAACAGGCTTCGATTTCTTTCCTTCTGCAAAAGTTGTTTCTGTCACACGTCTTAATTTTTCCCATTAGAATCCTTATCCAACATTTTTATTTAAATAACCAATTAAGTTGAATTTTTCCAGTGTTCCTTATTCTGTGAAGGAGATTTTATTACATCTCGGGAGACTTCACTTTCCTTTGGCTGCAAAGACAACTTGAACATTTCTTATAGTGAACATCTGAGGCAGGGAGTTATTCATTTGAAACAGTGCTTCAAATTGTCTTTATTTACACCTTTTAGGTGACATTCCTTTCGCTATTGGTGATTTTATGTGTTGCTCCCCTGTCTTCCTCTGCCCTTGCTCCTGATGCGAACCTTCTTGTGGTACCTTTCTGGTGTTCTCTTCTGTGTAACATTTTGATTAGTCTCCTTGGTATCATATTTCCTTGTATTTCCTGTGTTTGCTGGATGCTGATATTCTGGTGCCTGTTAGATTATACCTCACATCAGACTTGGAAATCGATCAGAGATTAATGTGACTCTTCAGTTGTTTTTCTGTCTTCTATTTCTGGCCTGCATTTTGTGCCTGCAGATCAGGCAGAAATCCGGGCACCTAAGGTTAACATTTCTTCCAGTTTTAATTGTGTTTTCTGTGTTTATGCTTTGATAGTTTGTTTTATTGTCTCTGTCCATTTTTACTTACGTTTTGTTCTGCAATGTTAGATCTGATAATTCTATTCAGTACATTATGTACTGTGCATCTTCACAAGTTTGATTTGGGTCATTTTCATATTTTCCATTGAATAGAATTATGATAAGTTTTTAAATATAACATTATATGATGATGGTACGGAGAATGCCAATAAGCCATCCCAAGGCTCCCCTGTTATTAGGTGAGTATGCTACACTTTTACAGTGGCACATTCATTTCCGTTTTCCGTTTTCTCTTTTCCAGTACTAGGAATCGAACCCAGTGCCTTGCGCTTGCCAGGCAGGCACTGAGCTCCCTCCCCAGCCCTGATCACATTTCTTTATCCTTTTCCTGCTCGTGGATCTCATCTGGGCACTGTCCCATTCAGTCGTCCTGTCTCCATAGGGTCCTTTCAACTCTACCCACCCACCAGATCTCCCCCGTTCTCACGGCCTTAGCAGTTCTGAAGAATGCTGCTCAGGAGTTGCGCAGCCCGCCTTTCAAACAGACTTTTTTCAGTATTTTTTCATGATTAGAAGTGGGAAGAGAGAAAACTACACAGACGGGCTGCCCTTTGTGTCACATTATATGGGAGGACTTGCTGCTGTCACCATGAAGAACAACCACCAGCAGAGCGCACACTTGCAGTGTCTCACACGAGTCAGAGTCACCCACCGTCTAGTCTAGCTGCCGTGTGGAGGAGAGGGTTACAGGAAGCGCATGGAGCTCATCCTCCTGGAGGCTGCTTCCTTCTCCACACTCCCTCCTTCCCTCTCTTCCACCCTTCTTCCCTCCCCTCCCCTCTCCTCTCCCCTTCTTCCTCTCCCTCTCTGTCTAGAATTGGACTAGTGAATATTTAATTTGTACTTTGAGTTATTATCCGGTAACTCCATATTTACCTAATGTTTGTGTTATTCAACTTGTGCCGAGTTTGTACAACATAAGGAGGAAACGTGTTAAGTTGAAATGCTTCTGATGTGACTAACTCCCTAAGGAGCAGTGGTTACCTGGGGCACCTGCACTTGCCACGGAGCTGCTGCCTGCTGACCCTGTCACCAGCTGCGAGATTGCACAGTGGCGGGATGGACTGCTGCTTCCTTGTGATGCCCTCACTGTGTCCTTAACATTATGGAGACTAGTCATCTTGAAGTTTCCAGGCGTGTAAAGTCAGGGGCTGTATGATGGACAGATTGCAAGAGTATCCAGGACCCATAACTTTAATCACAAATGTCATAAGAAAAGCAGAAGAAGCGTGGCCTACGGAGAAGAGGACCAGTGACCCGGAAGGAGGGGTGGAGCAATGCAACCAAAACCAAAGAGCCAGAAGACACAAGGATGAGATTCTCTTCCTGAGGACTCAGTCGGCCCTGACAGCACCCTGACCACAGCCCAGGGAGACCCTCATATGATTTCTCACCTCTGAAGACAAGAAAACCACTCTGCCCTGCTTGCACCTATGAAATTCACAGTTGTTACAGCAGCCCTAACAGCACTGCAGTGCCACGGTGAGCTCCTACTCCAGGGCCCCCTGTCCCTTGTGTGCCTGTGTCTCCTGGGGTGTTGCTGTCTCCATGCAGCTCAGCCAACAGAGCAAGAGGATGTGCGTGCACCTGCTCCCTGGTCTCAGGGAACAAACATGGAGACCAGCATGAGCAGCTGGGACCAGTCTGTCTGTAAGGAGCTGGTCCGGCCCTCATACTGATGTCCTCAGCTCTAGTCCCTGACACAGATCTTGCCAGTTGTCTTCCATGCTTCTCTGTAACTTCCAACTCCAGCAGTAAAGACATCTGTGCACTCACTACCCACCCGGCACTTTTTCACTGTACTGCAGAATAGACCAATGATTGGTAGATGATGACGATAGATGATAGATAGATAGATAGATAGATAGATAGATAGATAGATAGATAGGTAGATAGGCAGGATACCTAACAATAACAAAACACCACCGCCCACAGTTTCAGCACAGTGACACTGAAGGTGACTACAGCGCCTACGTAGTCTCTTTGGACTTCAGCCACACAGCCTCCACTCGTTTCTAAAGTGAAGTCCGCAGCGTCCTCCCTGACCTCCTTCAGCATAGCCACCTGACACACTTGTCATATATTCCGAGTGCGGTGCCATAGCTTGTACTGCATGTCGGGTTTTCCCAGTCTCCTAAGTGAATATTTTACAAATCTGCATCTGCTAAGATTCGGTTTTTGTGCTGTGAGGGTCTGTAAATTTTGACAGGTACTTAGTATCTTGTATCTTTTATTACAGCATCACACATTTCCTGCCCTAAATTATCCCCTAGAGTTTACCTACTGGACCTTTTCCTAGTCCTTTTTCCTATGGCAATAATTGATATTTACACTACTTGTAAATTTTTACCTGTTCCAGAATGCCACTCACTTGGAATTACACAGTATGCAGTCTGTTCAGACTATATTTATTTCACAGAGCCCCACGTATTTTCCCCCCATGTTTCCCTGCTCTGATGATTTGTTCCCTTTCATTGTTGATTAATATTTCAGTGTAAGTATGTATCAGAGTTCATTTGCCCGTGAATGTGTAGAAGACGAACATTATGGCTTCCAGTTTTGGGTACTGATGAATCAAAATGCTACATGCATTCCTACTGAGGTTATTGCATTAGCAAATATTTCAAGAAACTGTCAAAGTGTGTGAACCAGTTTACATGCTGCTACCAGTGAATTGGACCCTCTACCATCCTGCATTCTTGACAGCAATTTGCAATGTGCCATTTTTACTCTATCATTCTCATACTTATACACTGGTATGGCTGCTATTTTGATTTGCAGTTTCTTATGGTGAATAGATAGTGAATTTTCCACCTGTGTGGTGCGATGTCTGTTCACCTATTCTGCTCATTTTAGTTTTTGTCTTATTTTTAAGTCTTGAGGCTTTGGATATTTTGAATTTTTGGATATAAGTTTTATAAAACACATCAGACTTATGTCCTACAAACATTTTTCTTGTCTTTTTCTTATTTCATTACCTTGACAATGTCTTCTGCATAATCAATAAACTTAATTTTAGTGCAGTTTTCCAGTATTTTCTTTTATGGATCAAACTTTTGTGTTGTGTCTAAAGTCTCTCATTACCAGCCAAGGTCGCAGTGACTTACTGCTAGGATTTTTTGGCTCTGAAAGGTCTACAGTCTCATATTTTATATGTAAGTCTATGATCAATTTTGAGATAATTTATTAAAACGCGTAATGTGTGTGTCTGCCTACATTTTCTTGAGGATTGTTTGAATAGGTGCTTCCAGCCCCCTTCACCATTTTCAAAGAAGCCTCTCTCTCCTCTGTTGGATCCTCATTTCCTCTCCCCAAGGCTGGCCAGGGCTCCTGCCTGTGACCGCTCAATTCTGTCCTCACCCACAGCCGCCTGGCTGCCACTGCCCTTCGTCTGGACGTAGACAGTTATGGATTTTCCAGATTTCCCATGGTGAGGATTCTGTTGACTATGTGAGGTATTTTGCTTTTTATGTCAAATGTTTTAATTAATCATTGATACGTAGTTTGCCAGAGGTTTACTTGTGATTCCTTTTAGGGTATACATCAGTTTGGAGAGACTAACTCGACAATGAGGAGCTCTGAAATCCACAAACGCAGACTAACCTCTCTTTAGGTATAAGTGCTTTCTTACTTGCAGCATTTCCTTGAACCTTTCTACCTAGACATCCCACACATACTCTGTTGAATGTCTATCTGAATATTTTATGTTTTATTCACATTATAAGGAAGGTTGAAGTTGAAATTTCAAATCATTTGTTTGTCAGTGGTGTGTGGGAAAGCAACCCCACTTTTATAGTAAGGTTGTACCTATGTCTTTGCTTTACTTGTTTATCAGTACCAGCAGCATTATTGTCGTTCATTTTTCTTTAATTTTTTATATAGACAAAATTTTCTATGCATTGAGTTAGTTCTATTTCTCCTTTTCTATATTATGTACACTGATTTAAATTTTTTTTTTTTACTTTTTACAGTAGTTAGGACTTTCAGTAAAATCTTGAATAAGACTAGTGAGAACTGTACTTATTCCTTGTCCTACATCTCAGGGGAAAAAGTCTTGTTTCTTAACATTATTATATTACATTATATTAATGTTAGTTTCATTGTCATTATTATTAAGGCTAGAAAATGATTCGCTATTCTTCCTGCCCTGATAATTTTATTATGAATATTGTTTCATGTTGGAGGATTTTTTTGTATTGCTTAATATGATCGTGTGATTATTTTTTAGCATATAAATGCTGTGGATCGCCTTGACAGATTTTTAAATTTTGAACCATCCTTGCATATATGTGAATATATGTGAATAAATTCTGTTCAGTAGTGCTGTATATTATTGTGTTCAGTTTTGGATTTTATTTGTTTATATTTTATGGAAAATTGTTGGGAACTTCACATTAGGGCTTGATGGTTTCATTTTTCATCAACTATTGATTTGATTTCTTTTTTCTTTTTTTTTTTTTTTTTTTTTTTTTTTTTTTTTTTTTTTTTTTTTTTGGTTCCAGTGATCGAACTCAGGACTTTGTGCTTGCAAGGCTGGAGGTGGAACCACTGAGCTAAATCCCCATCCCTAATTTGATTTCTTGAATGGATATAGACCTAGTCAGCAATCTATTTTATCTCATGTAAATTCTGATATTTTGTATCTTTCCCATAATTTTCCATTTCTATTATCACATTTTGTGTTCATAGTTATTTATAATATTTATTATAGCCTTTTAATTCATGGGATAAGGTGTGATGACTATTCTTTCTAATATTTATAATTTTTATCTTTATTTTGTTTGTGGCTGGCCTAGCTTGGACTGAAGTCTATCAATTTCACTGAGCTTTGCAAATAGTATTGTACTATTTTATTGATATTTTCATTGTTTCTAATTTTCAGTTTCAATGAGTTTTTCTTATATTTACTTTATTTTGCGTGTTTTAGATTTAGACTGGCCCTTTTCACACTGCTTCCTAAAGATATAAGTTTAAAAAAATTAATTTTAGATCTTTATTCTTTGAAGTACATATGCTTAAAGACATACATTTGTCTAATTGCTAAATTTACTAAATCTTTCAAATTTTGATAAATCAGTGTTCTTTTTAATCCAGGTCAAATATGTTTAAATTTTTATGTTAAAATGTCTTCTGTAACCCATATGCTATTTAGAAGGTTGCAGTTTCAGATTCCAAAATTCCATGATTTTCTCGCTATTTCTCCATATTTAAATTTTAACCAGTGATGTTCTGATGGCTTTTATTCTTTTGAATTTCTTAAGGTGTAGTTTATGGATTGAATGTGGCTTTTTTTTTTTTTTTTTTACAAAAGTCCCAGGAAATCATGTGCATTTTGTAGTTGTTGGATGGAGTATTCTATAGATGTAATCACATGAAGTTGATTCACAGTAGTGTTCAGATCAATTTTATCGTTATTGATTTTTATTAAGGATCTACTGATTATCAACAGGAGGAGGTTCTCCTGCTTATTGAATCATTAGAATTTATTTCTGTCTCACATATTTTAACATTGTTGGTAGATACACACATATTGAAGACTGTTGTTTCTTTTTCAAATTCAATCTTTTATCATTACATAATATCACTCTTATTCCTATATTTTTTATTGCCTTAAAATCTACTTCATTTGAAATTAACATAGTTTCTCAAGCACTCTTTTAAAATCTCCTATCCCCAGGTTGGGGTAGCTTTCTGGTGAATGCTTTTTCTTTGGAAGCAAAGCCTTTGTAGAGAAAGCACAGAAATTATTTCAGAAGTTTTACCCTTCTGGTCACCCTACCAGAGTCACAAGAGAATATTTCCTGTATCTTCACCAGAAAAATTCTGTAGTACATCTGGAGATAAAATCCAGGAAGGTGTAAACCTTCTCAAGACTGTAGTCACATCCATCATACAAAAAATTGTCAAAATTCCTACCAGTTATGGCTCCCATACCTTTTGCCCCAAGTAAACAGATATTGGGTGGGACTCCGAATTCACATGTCTCTCCAGATTTTCTAGGTACTGACATCAGTTTTCGGATGAGAGGCACAAAAAATGTAGTTACATTTTAGGTTTTGAAAATTTTTTATTGCTATAATATTGATGTCACAGTTTTCAAATTCTTTAAGTCTTATTGCTGCAACCATGAACCTACAATAGCTATTCAAATGTACTTATAAAATACTTCTGCTATCTTTCCTAATTTGAGTTTACTTCGAATCATCTCATCACTATTCCTGAACCTGAGTCTCCCGCACTTTTCCTCCTTGTCCTTTTGTGTGGCTGCTCTTGTCCTCGTGTGGTTTCTTCAGGTATATATACTAGGAGATAACCCTCTGAGCACGTGAGCCCATCTCTTACAGATCTTCCAAATTCTCTTTCTAGACACTATCACCTCTCCAGGACTCTAGTGGTCTTGGATTTCCTTTGTTCATGGCTCCACCTGCTCACTCAGGGATTATCCCAGGTTCTTCAGTCTGGCGCTCTACAAAATTTCTGAAGTCTTTCTTGAGCCTGTCTTAGGTCTCACTTGCTTGTTCCAAGCCTCAGGATCATAAATCTTAGTTATCCCTCGTCTGGGGTTTTTAAAAAACATTACTTTATATAATTTGTCAGATTGTTGGTAATTTGAAGAGAAAGATCAAGCCCCTGTTATTTCATCTTCATTGTATGAATTTGATGTATTAGTTGGAACTTAAGAATAAACACTAAGGAAGCTGAAATTTTTCTCTGTTCTGTTCAGCATTCTTATCACTTGGAGAAGTAGCACACAGTAAAGATTAGCTGAATAAATTTAGTGTCTCAACTTCGTGATAACTTACTTAGCGGTGTGCCAATGTATCTCTGTAAGGCCATTTTGCGAAATGATCTATTTTGTACACTCTAATTGGACAGTATGTCGACTGTTTTGTTCTCCATGTATATTGAAAGAAAGCAAAAAATCATACAGAACCAGCCCAACTTCAGCTCTTATTCTATCATTTGAGAGGAAGGGAGAGAATGAGTGTAAGGAGGGGTGCATTTTCATCATTTTGGAGCTTTGGGAACGAAATGTTTCAGCTGGAGTGTTAGCATGGATGAAGGCCCTTCCTCATTCTTACCTGAAAAGGAAGCTTGGTGGCCAGTGCCTGTGTGAGCCCAGAACAGAAGAGCAGCACAGGGGATGAAGCAGCCACTTCCCAGTCCCGAATCCAACCAGGAGTTTTAATGGGAACAGGGTGTGTGTTCCTCTGCAGTGGACCTTCTCACCAAAGACAGCTGTCTCTGGGAACCACCACAAGGCTGCCTCTCTTTTCTGATCCACAAGGCACGTGGACTTGCTTTAACTCATCCTGACTTTCACACCCATTCTCCTTTTCCTCCCAGATGGTCTCCTATGGCATTTTTCTCTGCTCCATCTTGCTACTGCCTGAGTCCCTTCTCTCATGTGAGGTTCAAGGTGCTTCAAAAACCTGCAGCCATGGGATTTTACTTTCCCCCACCATTATTATAGCCAAAGACTGCTTCTGAAAATGTCATTAAATATTGATTAATTTACTTAACTAAAAGTCTATGAAAATATGAATTTTGAAGAGGACTTTTTCCTAAAAGCCTAATACTAACAAAACCAACAAACAGGCAAAGTCTGGGCCCTCTCCATGACAACCCACTCTTCAGTCTGGGTGTCTGGGGGACAAGCATAGCCCTGGGCTTCCTGTATGCCATGCAGGTGCCAGGAGCAGGGAGGCCGACAGATGACCGTGTCTCTGGCCTGGGTGTGGGAGGTTCTCCCAGGGGAATCCCACTGGCAGCAAAGTATATCTAATGTCAAAGAATTTAGCCCACTGAAGGTCCTCGAAGGCATTGGGAGCTGACTAGTCTCTAGCCTCAAAAGTTTGAGATCAACTTGATAGTAGCAAAAGTATTATGAAATTTGGGTTTCTCTTTCTAAAAGGTGTTCTGGACAGAGAAGATGAGTCCTTGTATCCAAGGTTCAACCACATGCTCTGAGAGAAATGTGTGATCAGACTCTAGACTTCATGTTATGGTAACAGCTATGGAGAGAGAGTTCATGGGGTTGATGGCTACTAAGCTGGGTTTCAGTTGGGGTTCATGCTGTGGGTAGAGACTGAAGATGGCCTTTGTCCCCTCCCTAGTCCCCTTTGCCTCCACATGCTAGACAGTCTGTTTGACTCATATTTCAGACCCTGGATGGCACAGCCCCAGGAGACAGTTACATTATATGTCCTTCCTGGCCCCCTTTCTGCATATGCCCTGATCATGAGACAATCACACTGCATTCTGCCTAGGCCACATAGGCCTTGTAGCACTGGTTACCCCCACGTTCTCTTACTGTTTGTCTTACACTATTAACAAAGAACAAGCTAGACTCCAGGTGGCCATTAGCTCCTGACAGGCTATGGCTACACCTGGTCCCAGCTTTCAAGCATAATCTTGGTGTGTATTCTTCCTTGTTGTTGTTTTTCAATTTTCTTCATTGGTTTCAGACCCTACGCTATGCAAGTCTCCAGATGGTCTGATTCTTATTGCTAAGCTACAGAACCTTTGTGGGAGTCATTACTTGGAGGATGCCCTGGAAACCACACAGCAGGTATGAAGTTCAGTCACCTGGAGATGCTCACCATTCCCTCCACAGGGAGGCTCCACACACTGCAGGAAGCAGCATGGCTGCAGGCTTAGGGGGCACTTGCTAAAGGTGGCAACTGCCCTGGAAAGACTGTGACACAACGATAACATTTCCTAGAGACACCACCAGGCTGAAAAGTCAGTGTACGGGTGAGACTGACTGGTAGGAAATCAGAGGGAAGGGCCCACTGCAGTGAGGATGCAGGGGAGAAGTGCTGAGAGGGAGCTTGAGGCCTCACTGCCCCGAATGCAGCTCCCTCTGTGCCCCCTGGTTCTGTCCAACCACAGAGATACTTAGAGATACTCAGAACAAAAACGGCACCTGTACTGAGCACCTGGACTATTCAGATTCTGCTCTTCAGTTATTTTCTAGACATCTAATTACATAACATTTTATTGATTAAGTATAAAAAGTAATCTCAAGATGATTTAAAATATAGAAGATAATGTGTGTAAGGCATCCAAATCTACACAGATACCACACCACTTTATATGGGGAGTTTAAACATCCTTGGACTGTGGGCTGAGGGGATGATGAGGTATAACTGAAGCTGCAATCTGTAGCTGAGTTGGAAATACCACTATGTAGGTCTGACTCTCAAGTTCAGTGCAGTAGACTTGCTACTACATCACATACAGTACTGAGTTCCAGTCTCCTGCTGGCTCTTGGTTGATTTTGTCTCCTTCATGGGGCTGATGCTCTTCCTGGACTCTCATGTGCATGGCTTCATAACCTTCACAGTTCCCATGCCACCCATCCCAGGGGACATGTAGACAAATCATGCCCTTTACTAAGCAGTTTCCTGTGCTTCTAATGATTTCTCAGTTTCAGGAAGGAAAACAATGGTCTTGCTTCTGAAAATGCAGCCCTGGAGCATATTTGTAATGAATCAAAGAAGTAAGTCACTGTTCTATGCCCAACCTGCAACATCTAAGCTGCTGAGGGCTGTAGCCCATGTTCAAATTAAGGGGAAACACAAACTCACTGTTTACTTAACTCCCAAAAGGAGGTTTAATTTTGAATAGCAAAGCCAATTCTAGGCAGCAAATGCAAAGCAAATCCCTGACTTGAAATTATACTACAAAGCTACAGGGATGAAAGCAGTATGACACTTGGAAAAAAAGCAGACCTGAGGATTAATGGCACAGAAACAACTCCAGACAAAGGTGTCAAACATCTCCTCTAGAAAAAAGATAGCCTCTTTAATAGATGGTGCTGGGAAAACTGGATTTCCACATGCTGAAGACTAAAACTAGGTCCATTCTCCCACCATGCACTAAACTAAAATTGAAATGGATCAGATGTCTAAATATTAAAACAGAAACACTAAATCTGCTAGAAGATAGAATAGGTAGAACTCTTGAAGATACTGGTGTAGGTAAAGACTTTATGAACAAAACCTCAACCACATGGTAAATATTACAACTAATCAACTGAGATCTCACCTTATTAAAAAATTTTTGCACAGCAAAAGAAATCACCAACAGAGTAAAGAGACAACTAACCAAATGGAAAAAAGTTTTGCCTGCTGTTACTCAAAGGATTAATATCTAGAATATATAAAGAACCCAAAAAAAATCAGACCCCCTAAATTCAAAGACCTAATCCAAAAACATTCAACTGAAATGAACAGACGTTTCTCAGATGAAGAAGTAGAAGCAGCAGGATTGGGGATTTAGCTCAGTGGCACCTTGCATTCCTCACAAGAGCGAGGTCCTGAGTTCGATCCCTGGTACCAAAAAAAAAAAAAAAAAAAAAAAAAAAAAAA
>NW_022900913.1:2803715-2874326 GCF_012274545.1 Fukomys damarensis
AAAAAAAAAAAAAAAAGAAAGAAATACACAGGTCACTTGAGAGGTGCAAATGAAAACAGTGCTGAGATTCCATCTCACTACAGCAAGAATGGCTGCTATCAGGAAATCAACCAAAGAAATGCTGGTGGGCTGTGAAGAAAAAGGAGCCCTTCTCCACTGTTGGTGGGAGTATAGACTGGCACAACCACTGGGGAAATCAGTGTGAGGATTTCTCAAAAACTAAAACTAGAGGTTCCATTTGACCCAGCTGTTCCGCTTCTTGGTATCTTCCCAAAAGAATTGAAAGCATCCTACCACAGGGATATGTGCACACCCACGTTTACAGGGGCATAGTTTATAATAGCTAAACCTTGGAAATAGCCCAAATGCCCATTAGCATCTGAATGGATAAAGAAGATGTGTTTTTTTTTTTATATACAATATATATGCTATAAAGAAGGATAAAGCTGTGACATTTTTAAGTGAATGGGTGTACCTTGAGACCATACTCTTAGGTAAAATAAATCTGACACATACGTTCAGATATTGCATGGTTTCTCTGGTATGAGAAACCGAAAGTGTAAATAAGGACCAAAATGTGTGAGATATTGTGAAATAAGAAGAAAATGTTCAAATGGGAAGGAGTACCAGGGAGGCAGAGGGGAAAGGAAGGAAGAGGGAAGAAAGAGGAAAAAGCAACAAACAAACAAAGCTTCTGTAAATAAGGAGGGGAAGAGGGGCTGAAGGGAGGGGGGAATAGGGAAAAAAGAACCACGATACATCATGTACAGGTGCAAATTCTCTGTGACGAATGTGATCGTTACACATATCTAAAATGTACCAATAAAATTAATTAAAAAACTACCTATCTGTTCATTAGGCAAGAAGTATTTTGATGAAAATCTAGTCATAAATTTTCCTTCCTAGTTTTTTTTTTTTTTTTTTAGCTACAAGCATTGAGGCCTAAGCTTAGCCGAAAGGGGAGTAGCAAAATGTCCAAAGGACCGTCAGTTCTCTATGAAGCTTTTCCAGTTTCTCAGTAAGAGCTATATTAAGAAAATGGCATAAAGCTTTAAAAAAGGAAATTTAATTTTGAGAAGCACTTTTATTGAAAAGTACCTATTTGTCATAACAGAAAAGTTATTGTTAACCAATTATTTAAATGAAAGCAGCAAAACAATAATCAAATTCTTCCATGAAAAACTAGCAAAAGTGCTAGAATGTATATGGTTCTGAATAGAGTTTGATCTTAAATAGCTGAGAAAAATATATAAAAATAAATACACCGGGATAATCAGCGAATACAATGAATTAGTAAAGTTAATACCTTCAATTTTTTACACCCTAGAATCTGGGATGCCAGTTTCCCCGGTGTACATGTCAATACTGGAAAGGAAAGATTTTATTTATGAGTTGAAGAAATTTCCACAGGTGTTGGAAAATCATTTGTCACTAAAAAGTCAAATTCTACAATTTTCTTTCTCTGAAGATTCAGAGATTTGTCCTGTGAGTTCCACCGTTTTTTACAATGATTCAGTTCCATTTGTTCGTAGCACTGTTTCTCTCCCTTCCTCTCCACAAGCCATCAAATGTGATGGCCCAGGCTCTGACAGGGGAAGCCATGCCTTCTCCCAAAAGAGAGTCTCAACAATTACACAGCACCCCAGACCCAAGCCTTGGGCAGCGCTGTGATTTTCTGCTTCCCGGAAGAACATGGTGACGTGGGGCCCCCTCCTCCGCACGAGGCTCTCTCTCACACTGCCTCTGAGCACGCTCGGGGTCATCACAAGCCCACCTCTTTCCATGCCTTCTCCACGGTGAACGCTTCCTAAGAACCTCCACGCGAGTGGTCCGCCGTGGACATCTGCCATCTGGAGTCAAGGTGATCACAGAAAGCACCGGCAAAACAGCGTAATGGGGGTGATCCTAAAAACCGGCAGGCAGGCCCGAGCCCTGGCTCAGGAACACCCCTTATGTGGCAGGTTTGCAGATTCCTCCTTTCTGTATTTTCATATCTGGTCCCATTGGCGCAGAGTATGTGCTTGGTATTTATTTATTTTAATGACGCCCTCCCTGCACACTAAGGCCCAGCCGAGCCCGATGACGTAGAGACACCCCGTTCAGCTGACAGCACTGACAGACAGAGCCGGGAAGAGCAGGCTCGTACCGAGCAGCACTCGGGTCAGGCACACTTCTCTCTCTTGCTGGGGTCATTTCTCCATCTGCCACAGAAGGTGAGGGAGAGAGACCTCTCTTTCCACAGTTCACGCTCCTCTTGTCTTGGTATTGATATTAATGCCCGCAAAACTAGTAATTTGACAATCAGTTCCCCACTTACCTGAGGAGACATGAAGGGGAGAAGGAAAGTATTTTAACCAGATTATAATGTGGCGCTGACAAGTCGGGCTCCTGTCATGTTATAGCCTTCCAACTTTAACATTTTCATGTCTGCTTGGCAGGTTATTAAAATAAATGAGGGTGCAATGGGGCTGCTGCTCCACTCGACTCTAATGGGAGTTGAGGAATTTGCAAGCACCGATGTAAATTGACCGATCTCAGAGACTGAAAGGATTTAGGTAAAGTGGACAATTAGGATCATTTCTGCACAGCTGAGTGAAATATTCCTTGTTATTTTAATAATTCAGGCCCAGGGTAATTTTCGGAGGCTGAGTTTGTCAAGACAATGTGCCTTGTGCTTGTCTCCTTGTCATTTTTAACTCAATCTCACATGTTACAGGTGCAGTCTAGCTTACCAAACAGGAAATCCGTCCACCGGAGGATTTGCATGTGGAATACAGACACAGCGCAGGCGGGAGGAGCAGGGCGGAGATTGACAGGGGCCGCGGTGTGGGTGCTGCCGCGCATGCGGGAGTCCGAGGAGCTGGCGGGGGCCGCGTGGCTTTGTTGGGACTGTGATGAGCGTGGGGGGAGCTGTGCTTGTGCAGCGTGGGCCTCGCGCTGCACGCTGGCCTCGTGTAACTCACACCGCTTCGATTAAGGAAAGGTGCGAAGGCCAGGGCGTTGCCTTGTGGTGGAGGCAAATGTTCACTTTCAGCTTAGGTTTAATCACAGAACTGATAGAACAGTGTCTTTAATTTTTGGTAGTTGGACTCATTTAGGGAAGCGTGAGTGAGTTTAATATCAAGGAATTCTGAAACTGGAAAGTTCCTCAGTGCATGTCTGCGAGTAGGAGCTTGTTTGGGCTGATTCTGTGGTCTCCACAGATTAGATGTCACTCACAATCACGGTGATGAGCATAAACTTAGAAGTGACCCATTGTGTCCACGGGAAACAGTCGACTCTAATTGGAATCAGGAAGCTAGTAAAGCCAAACTCCCACCGACAGCCTCCCTCCTGCGGGCTCCTCCTGCCTAGCGCCCAGGGCCTCCAACATGGACCGGGGAAGCGGAGGACCAAATGTCAGACTGTCACCCTCCCGGAACCACCTTGGGACTTCATCAGGGCCCCTCTGTCTCTGCGACATTTATTTCTAAATTTTCATATGATAATATCTTTACAGATAGAACTGATGAGAAATAGATCACCATCAATGACAAATATTAAAGACATTGCCTTGGGAAAAAGAGAGATGTCACAATCCCTAAGAATGGGAATACAGCCAGCATTAGTAGCTGAATGTTCTGTAGCTTGAATTGCCTCCCACCGTATGCTGTGGCAAGAGGTCACATTTCTACGCCTGACAAATACATGAAAAACCTAGTGGGTCGTGGGAGGTAAATAACTTGCTTTGCACTTAGAATCCAAACTTCCTGTCCATCCAGTGTCATTACAGCTGTCATCCCTAAACTCTGATGGAAAACAGTCCTGTGAAAGAGACAGCCCCACAGGTAACTGCTCCCTGAACCAAATGTCCTTTTACTTTGACTCACCTTGAACCCTCGGCTGTGCTTCGCAGGAAGTTCCTGTGCACCAACCCTGGGGACACATGTCTCAGGAAGGAAGAGGGACCTTCTGCATGGGCTCACCACACAGCACAGGTTAGCTGAGGAGCTCAGGGAGGAGAGGGTTCCTCCCAAAACAGTGGCTCTGATTATCTCCTGTAGAGCTTTTCTAACCAAGTGCAGTTTGACAAGCTTTTCTGGCCCATGAGGAATGAATTAGACAAGTCAACCCAAGAACAGATGACAAATGCCAAAGCCACCCAGGGCACCATTGGCTGCCTCCGTCCCAGCGTCAGTCTGTATGGGGTGAGTGCGTGGCTCTTGCCCTCTGCTCACTGCCCTGCCTGTGGCAGCTCAGGCTACCATCCAGCTTCTCAGAAGGAGACATGCCGATGTCTGTGTGACTCGGACAAGGGCACTAACTCGGCCAATGAGTGACCAAAATTGATGTGTATGCTTCATGCAGAACTGGGCGGGCTGAGTGGGTGCCCGGGACCATGTTCCACCCTCTCCTCTGTGTCTGTCCTCTCAGGCCATCTCTTCCGGCCTAGGAGAGAGGAGCGAGAAACTGAGGCTCACTCACAATTAGGGGCCAGGCACCAAAGTGTCATAAGTGACTTCTGTCCACACCCCGTGGCAACTGCCCTGTGTTTGTCATGACCGTGGATCAGCCACAGGGCCTAGCACTGGGGCAAGACTTTTAGTGTAAGTAATACTCAACAGTAGCATATCAATAAAACGTAGTGACCGTGCTTGAAAAAAGTGACGTGCCATTGATTAGGTAATTGAAAATTTTTGCTTGAGAGCCTGATTCAGAAGCTCAATAATTGGGCTGGGGATTTAACTCAGTGGTTCTAGTGCCTGCCTCATAACCAGAAGAATCCAAGTTCAATCCCTAGTACCAAAAAAAAAAAGAAGAAGAAGAAGAAGAAGCTCAATAATCAAGACTAGTTATTTGACTCTACTTGGCCAGCTATGTCACAGAGAGGGAGGATATGGAACTCAGTATGTTCCACAGATGCCCAAGGAGAAAAGGAGATAACCACACCTGTAGTTAATCGATCTTGTGATATGTGCATCATGATGACTGTTCAATTAAACGAAACCCCACTGAGATATGTATCTCTTCTTGGTTTGATTCAGAAAACCAAATATCATTTCTGATTTAAGAATCCACAATAAATGGACATGTCAGCTGTCAATCCTAAGAAGATGGTCTGGCATTTCAGAGAAATGAGAGAAATTAAAACCAGCCCATGATCGAAAATCCACTTAGATCCCAATTTAATCTTCTTACCCAGGTACCATTTTGCCTCTGATACCCTAACATAGACTTGGGTTATTATCAAGAGCCACACTGTATCAAAAAGAGAAGCTTCTTGGGGTGAAACAAGCTCTATCAAGCCTTCACCTGCCTTCTCTGGCGGAGTCCTGCCTCCACCCACCGGTTGCCTCCAATCCAAGAGCTCCTAATAAGCACACAAAACAAAGTCAGGATGATCCATTCCCTTGTCTTACCATAAATTGCTGTAATACACTTTATCCTGGCAAAGAGAAATCTTGCAACCTTACAAAAACCACAACCTCCTGCTGAAATATGTCTTATGTTGTCATAGATTAGAACCTTAACCTAGGCTGTACAGCTCCTTGGGCTGTATTAAACTACACACTCCCTGAGTTCTTTACAAGCTGAATTTGACTTTTAAAAAGAGACTTACCCAGCATTCTGGTAGGCAGGCTTTTCCTTTCCATATTACAAAATGTAGAAAAATATCGTAAACAACAAGCTGGGTTAGCAACAGAGCTGCACACTAAATCAGAGTCAGTGCCTTGTTTGAGTTTATGGTCCTTGCAGTGTTTATTTAAGGCAGAGCCTTGGTATTCCAGGCAAACACTTATCAAATTGTGCTTTATTCAGAAAGGCTTTGAACTACAGGCTCAGAATATTTGCCTCAATAATCACTCAAGCTAAAACACAGGGTGACTAATTTTTTCTCTATCAGCCTGATTGCTAACTCAATTCTGGTGTTTTAACCTAACTCTTAACTGAATTGCATCAGATGTGTTTTGCTTGTGTATCTCCTTTGTCAGGTATTATATTTCTTACCTAAAATGTATCACTTTATGTTCTAAAACGTATTTCTCATCCATCTGGCACTTGCAGGCAGGCTCACGGCACCAGCCTTTCAGCTCCTTCTGCTCCAGAGCTGCAGCCCGGAGCTCCTCTTAATCCTCTGAAGCCAAAACAGGAAGTCCTCAGATGAAAGGGTTGGCATCCCGGTCCCCAGGTAGACAGGTCAGACTTGCAAGGAGCACAGACAGTTTTCCCACTGCAAAATCAAGTCATTTTCTCGCGGAGCCTTCAACCCCTTAAACTTGCCAGCAATTCTAATTCATTTATTCATTCTTATGTACACACAACACTACTGATGACCCCCAAGGGAGCAGAGGCACCAGAAATAAAGTCTCTACTGAAACTCGCTTCACACCCACAGTATTTACAACTCACCTGTGGGAAGGATCTGTGCTGTGTGACAGTAACAGAGGAGCTCTGTGAGGATGATGCTGGACTGACCGGGGTTTCCCAGAGTGTAGGATTTAGCCCTGCAGAGGTGGAAGCTGCTGGCCACCTTTGGGGACACCGGCTTGCTAGGATTTGACTCAGGCAGAAGGAGGTGACATTTGTGGGCAGGCAGTTTGGGGCGTAACTGGAAGAGCCTTGTTGCAGTGGCTGAAAGCGCTAGAGGGGAGACAGCTCTTCGTCTTCCTTCCTCCAGCGACCACTTGTCCCCAAGACTAGGCGACAGCCTGTTAGGTCTTCTGGCTCTGATCTGCTGCAGTGGAATACAGGAAGAACAAGAAGGAATGAAAGGGACCCCGGGACCTGACCAGTGCAGTCTAACCTGGACCGCAGCGCCCCTGCCCAGAGCCAGGTGGGGCCACAGGCTGACTCGGAGGAGACAACTTCAGAGCAGCAAGGGCAGGGCCTCAGTGCTCAGGGCGAGCCCAGCTAGGAGCAGGGTCTCTCCTGGTCTTCTTCACATCATGTGCGTCGTTGGATATCTTAGCCTCTCAGCTCTATTTCCTATCATCTCCCCACTCAGGTCCAGTCATTCAAGAGGATCTCAACAGCCTCCAGAAGTAGAGGGCTAGGATAGAGGTGATAAGATGTTAAGTGAGATAATGTGACTTTCATTTTCTTTCCTTTCAGACTGAGCTAGTGAGAATGCAAGGGTAAAGGCTTCGGAGCAGTGGATAGAGGGGATCTTTGCCCATGGGATGGAGGCAGAGCAGGTGCAGGAGGGACCACAGGGCCACAGAGGAGAGCTGGGGGAAGTGGCAGGGCAAAGCCTCTGTGTGACCGGAAGGTTTCAGTCTCCCCCAGACGCCCATATGGGACCCTCATGCCCTACGCAATGGCATTAGGAGTGGGGACTGTGGAGGTCATTAGATCACGAGGATGCAGTCCTCATGGATGACACAGAGTCCTCATAAACCACAGGATGCAGTGACGAATGCCACCTGTGAGCCTGGGTGTCCCGCACTAGGCAGTGACTGTTCTGGCTTCACCATCTTGGCCCCTTCCATTCTCCAGTACGGGGAGAGGAGTTTCCCTTGTTTATAAGTCACACTGTCTATGGTGCTCTCATCAGAGCCCCAACAGACTGAGAAATCCTTGCAGAGGATCTGGGCTCAGCCTTCTGGGTGGAGCCAGAAGCTACTGCCCTGGGTGCTGAGCACCAAGCCGAACAAAGCTGGCTACACCCGTGGCTCTGGGGAGAACAGCAACACAAGAGCCGCTGGTGCTGTGCACACCCAGGCCTCTTTAGGAAAGAAGCTGGATCTGTAGGACACACACAAGCACACTGCGTGGTGACAGAGCTGAACGCTGTGCACTGATCCCGCATAGCTGGCGCTTGTCAAAACTGACCTGGCTAACAATAGGAAAATAGGGAAGAAACAAGACAATTATTAGCTCCCGGCTTGGTAATACTCATGGACAAGAACAAGCAGACGCTCTGTGGTACTACACTGGCCTGACCCGTTCTGCAAGTACCAGAGATTTGTACCCACAGAAATGTCAAAATGAAAAGGACCCTGACTTCGCTTGGCACCACCAACCACCCAGTTTTAGCTGGTCTAGTGCGCAGGGGTGGGTCCCACACGGCACAGCAGCCTGTCAGCAGTGGCAGTGTGGAAAAGCCTGTGGGGCTGGAGACACTGGCTACGTCACACCTGCCGCATCCGGCCTCACACAGGTCATGAAATCCTGGGGCGGCCGCACCCATGGCCCTTCTCCTGGCACACGCTGTCGGGTGTACAGAGAACCTGTGAGTGGACAGGTCACTTACTGACAGAGGTGGTAGACTTGGTAGGGAGAGTGAAATTAAGCTTCTTTACGCTTCATTATTGAGAAAAATATTCAATGACTGTGTCTCTTGAGTCTAGGGCAAAAGACAGTGCAGTGTGGCAGAGGCAGGGTATGGAGCCCAAATGCCTTCCAGAAAGCTAGGATCCAGATGTGACTGTGCTGAAGGTCGCCAGGAGGGATGTGTGGCACAAGTGCTGAGCTTCTGATCTAGTAGTCTGGAGTGTGTCTCACTAGTTTGCATTTGTGATCCATCACCTGGTGGTGTTGACCCCACTGTGCTCTAGGGAGCACACTTGGAAACCACCAGTCTGAAAAATGCCATGGGTGTAGTTGTTCGACTCACATTGATCTCCTTCACCCAATGTTGGCTCTAATGCATGGAATTCAGCCTCAAAGTCCTTCCGCTCCTTTTGTTAGGGAAAATCTGTCTAGGACACACAACTGACATGCAGTCTGATCAGTTACTCTCTCCCAGCCACGTGAAGTTCAGAAGGGAGAAAGACACTGTTAGGGAAGGAATTGGCAAGTGACACACAGAGAGGCAGCAGAATGGAAGTAAAATAAAGAAGTACTCCATCGTATGGAATTCAGCCTCAAAGTCCTTCCGCTCCTTTTGTTAGGGAAAATCTGTCTAGGACACACAACTGACATGCAGTCTGATCAGTTACTCTCTCCCAGCCACGTGAAGTTCAGAAGGGAGAAAGACACTGTTAGGGAAGGAATTGGCAAGTGACACACAGAGAGGCAGCAGAATGGAAGTAAAATAAAGAAGTGTACTCCATCGATGGGGATCGATGGCCCGTAATGGTGGTGCCTGATCGACTCCCCATTGGGTTACAACTCCTTCTTTTATAGGGTTTTACAGCCTTGATCTTATTCAGTTGGTTGCATTGTGTTTTCACAGCTCACAGTGCTGAGACCCAACACGTGGTGGCAGAGCAGTTGAATTTCAACCCGGATGCAGTTCTTCATCAGGGAAAGTTACCTTTAAGATTTATTCAGTTACCTATTCTAGCCAGGGAGAAGGGAGCTTGATTGGTCAACAAAGCTAACGGTGGTTCTTTTCACTTACGAAACTTTTGGGGGGGACTACATTAATTCTGAACTAAGCAGGGTGACGGGCAGAAGTTATCTTATCTTGTGATATTTCCTGAGTTTTTCCTATTAAAGTTTTCCCTATCAACACGACTGGAAATTATTAGAAACAGAGGCACAGTGATTTCTGGTGTGCTAATGAAAGACAATCAGTGTTCAGCAGCAGAGAAGCCCAGAAATGTCTTGGTACCTTTCCAAGTCCAGAGCATTGCACTGAGTAGAAACAACCCAGAGTGAAACCTATTTTATTGTATGAAAGAAGTATTTCAAGTTTCATTAGTAGAAAGAGAATTGAGATAAGCTAGTGGAGACATCAGGAAAGACAGCCAGATGAGAAAAAGTAATCACACTCTTGCAGCCAAGAACAGACAAGATGAGAACACCGTCGGAGTCACTCTCAGAAAGTGAGGAACAGCATGAAACACAGCAAGCACAGGGTGCTTCTCGTTCCCCTACCTGGAGGAATTCAGTTTTGCCTCTAGCTAAGAAGATCACTTGACCCTCTTTGTCTAGAGCTGGGAGTTTCTCACAGCACAGGGCATTCAGTACTAAAACTAGTAACACCTATCAGACAGAGAAAAGAGAGCAAGAGAAAAGCAATTAAATCACACATCCAGGGAAAAACATTAAAGCATATGTAAATAAACACATCAAATTCAAACTACAGATAACCAAAGACAAAGAAAATACTGGAAGAAGGCAGAGGAAAAGAAGCATACTGACTTCACGTGGCTCTAAGTTAACTGCTTCAGTACTTTTCTTTTTCCCTGAGAATCTTTAGGGTTATCTATGAGGCAGTTCTGATGGCCTCAAGCTGCCTTAGTATTTGCTGTCCTGGCACAGTGTTCATCCTCCTTATGTTCAGAAGGATAATTTTACTGCACGCAGGTCACTGGATTATTAACATTTAGGTCTTCCTTCCTCTTTGCATAGTTTCTGAGAAGAAGCCCTATAATTCTTGTCCTTTTTCTATCATAGGTAAAATGTTTCTTTCCTCTGCCTTCAGGAACTGAACTAAATACATGCTGCTTTTATTTATCCATTACAGCTTGATGACTTTTGGAAAAATATTTGAACCAAGTAAAAATGAAAAAGCAATTCATCAAAATGTATGTGATCAGTTAATGCTGGGTCTAGAGGCCAATTTATAGCATTATAATGTATGTATTATGGAAAATAAATAATCTAATTTGCTACCAAAGACATAAGAACAATTTAATATTAAATCAAATAGAGGAAACACTACTATAACAAAAAAATTAAAGTGGACATAAATGAAACTGTAAACAGGAAAACACTAAAAATAAGTCAGTGGGATAAAGCTACTTCATGAGGATGACCTGAGGGCAAGGAGAGTTTTACCATGTGTCTCACTGTGAGTCACTTTATCTCATATTTAATATTAAGGGATTTATTAACACGATTCGCTTCACCAAGACTCAAAGAGAGAAAAGGCCTTCAATATGTGCAAGAAAAACAACTCCTCTGTCCATGTGAAAGCCTCCTTGGATTCCTCTGCATGGAGTATGACTTAGTTGGGCAGCATGGGGCTGAAAGACCGCAGACCCACAAATACACCACTTAGACAAACGTGGAGACAAAGAACTTCCGTGCTAACTCAACACACTGCCCAAAGGCACGGCTGGCTCATCCTGGCAATGCCCCAGTGTCCAAGCATAAGAGAGGACTGGGTTCCCTCAGGGCAGAAGTCGCAGGCAGCGACCTGACCCAACGCCCTTTTTTCTCATTTGGCCATTCATGTCCTATTTATGATTCCAATCCATATTGAGCCCCTGCCATGAGACAAACAGACGAGGCCATGACATGTGCACTCTAACTCTTCCATCCAGATGGAACATACATGTGAAAGCATGTGAAACACTTGTGTGTGTAGCTACCTTCACATGTGAAGTTGTGTGTCAATGAGTACAGAAGAGAGAGAGAGAGAAAAAGCAAGGATCCTGGTCTCTGATGGTCAGGTAGCTGAGGAATGCAGCTCCACTAGAATTCCTCTACCCAGCTGGGGAGTAGGGAGGCAGCAACCAAATGATCACACAAAGCAAACGTGCACAACTATTAAAATGAGTTCCGGATCAAAAAGTGTCTGATGGGAGACCTCATCGCCTAGATATGGAGGTCACGTCAAGATCCAGAGGCATAGTACTTAGTGTGGTGAAGAAGAGAAGGACCTAAGAAGTATCACACGAACTACATGCAAATTCTGAATAATGGTGAGAAATTTGGGTTGTACAAAAATTTGGAGGAGAGCCAGGTGCTGTGGCTCTGTGGGAACCAGTGAGAAATGGAGTGGAGAGTGCCACGCCCTGCTGTCCGTGCTAGGAGTGCTGGCCAACCCGGGAGCGTGAGAAGCCTACAAAGCACTTACACAGCAGAGGCGACTAGCGCTGCTTTTGAGTAGAGGGTTCTGAGTGCTTCAGGGACAAACAGTGGGATTTGTGTGAAGGGATCAAAGTGGATTTTAGGAAATCAACATCTGTCTCGAGGATAATGCTTGGTGTCAGCAGTCTGAGGAAGACGTGGTGATCCTCTGGGCAGCGTGGTGAAGGATGTAGAGAGATGTGTGGGCAAGGAGAAGGGTTTGAGGGCTTGAAAGAAACCCGGGATCCACATGAGGTTTTGTATCACAGTGAGAAAGGAATAAGAGAACTTATCTTGGGCTCTTGGGACTGGAAGATGCCTTCTCTCTTCCCAAGGTGACCGTGCTCTCCACGTCCAGGAGGTGAGGGGTGTCTCTGTGCCTGGCTTAGAGCTTGTCCAGTTGAGCCCCTATTTCCTTTTTACCTCTGCCTCTCTGAAAATCCTGCTGTTCTTGGTTTAGGTGCCTTGTCACACTCTGTTTTCTGTTTCCATTGACAACCTTTTCTAGCCCTTCTTGAGATGCTTTTTAATTGCCTCCCCACAAACTGTAAAATTGAAACACTCCAAAAGCCATTCTGAAAAATTGTCTAGTCTTGATTCCACACACACTTCCAGGGCAAAGAATGAATGGTATCAAATAGCACAGCCTAGACCAGGCGGGGCAACTCTACAGCGTATGTGCCTCGGGAGGCTGTTTGTTACCATTAAAGCTCCAGAAGGTTCCCCAGCACTGGCCTAGACCACAAGGTCAACCTTGCTTCCTGGCCCTACTAACTCGTGCCTCCCTCACTTCAGCCTCTCCCAGAATAATCTTGAAAACACGGTAACAAAATCAGCATGACAGGGGCCAGGGTTTTAGCTCAGTGGCTCTGGTGCCGGCCTCACAAACTCAAGGACCCAAGTTCAATCCCTGGCACCAAAAGAAAAATAAAATCAGCATGATTCCTTCATGCCCTGCACCTCATCCCACTCCATTTTTTGTCATTCTCCACTACTTGCAGGTAAATAACATAATCCAATTTCCATGACATGACGGATGATCCTCGTGTACAGGACTCCTCTAGAAACTTTATCCACAGTGAGGCTGAACTTCAATGTGCGTTCTCCACGCATCAGCTTTGCCTCCTGCCTGAAATAATCGGCCTGACTCACCTCCCTGAGGCTCTGGCTGGGTGAACTGTTCTCCCCTGGGATCAAACTAATCTTGAGTAAAATGGCAATGCCTTTTCAGGGCAGTCGAGGCCTTCCCACCTCCCGAAGGTCACCGTTGTGAGCGTCTTTCTCTCTCTGCCAGTGTCTGCATCCGTGCAGAAAGCAGCCACCTGGTTTGCGTCATTAAAATCAGGACAACAGCACCTCTCAGCTCCTCCCTCTCCAGCAGACTCTCTGTTCGGCCTGGATGTTTGTGTCACACGAGGTGGGCTGGACAGAGGTCCCTGGGAGGCAGACCCTTCTTCCATCTCGTGGGCCGACTTCCCTTCTTGCCTTTCTCTCCCCTGTCATCTACGGTTCACTCTGGGATATCACTTTATCTAACCCCGAGGCTTCTGTAGTGTTACCTAAGTGCCTCATTTATATGTTATAGGCCTGAAAGAAATGAACCCTAGTTTAAAATAAAGACCCAGTATTGGCATTTGAATATGTGCTTGGCACATCCGCAGGTACAGAGTGAATCGGTAATAAATGTATTACTTCTGACTAATGGTTCCGAGGGGTGTTGGGGGTGTGATGCAGAACACATTGTAGGTATAACTGACTGTCACAGTGCAACTTCAGTAATTTCAGAATGAAAGCTAGAAAGAGAAAGGGGGAGAGAGGAAGAGGAAAAAATACTTCTGCCACTGTTGCTCATTTTAATTCTAATTTTTTGCTAAAATTTTTTCTATTCTTGGAATTTTAAAAGATAAATTGGGCACCTACTATGAGCAATAGGTGTCATTTCCTCAAAAAAGATCAGGCTAGTGGTAATCTTTCTTTCAACAGTTTCGAGTTACTTTGTAGGACAGACATGAAAAAGACTCCAATTTCTAGTTTAGTGTGAGGGCGTAGATTTATCGACACATTCTCAAGGCTCCTAAAATGAGAACTAATTTTTCCTTTGCCTTTATTAAATAATAACTTTTAGACATCCGAACGAGTTATAGGCAAGTGCGGAGACAAAGGCTGACAGCGGTCTCCTTGGAAAATGAGATGTAAATGGTTTTGTGGGTCCTGCGGGAGGGGAATGATAAAGCAAATCCCTGATTGGAGGACTGCAGGACTAGAGGAAGAAAAGACATTTTCTCAAGAATGCAGAGATTTCTTTATTTGCTTTCCCTTATTTTCCTGCCCACTGTGGCAACTAAGGTTTGCCGTGGAGACCCTTAACCTGTCAGGATTATAAATGATTATTGCGTTTCCCATCAAGTACCAGCACTGGGCTCTGGCCTGGGCAGCCATCTTAGGATGAGGAAGATGCAGCCCCGGGTGGGGTCAAAGGTGCCGGATTCTCCCGGGTCACCCCTTGCGCCACCACCGCAGGCGTGATGTGGCGCTTCTCATCGGGGCCAGCAAGGGTAACATTTCACGTGATTAGCGGCAACAGCATCAGCGATGGCTGAGAATTCTGCCTACACCTTCAAGAGCTGTGCATGCATCTCTCCTCGCTGCACATATCCAGGACGTTTCATGGTAACTTTGGGAGAAAACTGCCCGCTAGACATACTTACCATGGCAGCCTGAAATTGTAAAGAGTGAGCCGACTTTCTGACCTGCCCCTGGCTAGTTCGCCAGTGTCTGCAAACACTTACGTTGCATCTACCACAACCCCTCTTTTGCTTTCTGTGCTCAATGTCTGTTTGCGTGCGTAACCCTGAGTCTCAGTCCGTCTGCACAGAGCGCGGCAGCCTTGTAGTGTTTGAGTGGTGTGGAGCGGCAAGCAGGTTGAGACTGAGCAATTAGCACGCCTTTCTTCTCCGCAGTGGTGCGGGGAGAGCCTGTTTAATGCTGTTTAAGCTTATTATCTCATTGCACGCTTCTGCTGTCTTCTCGGACGGCCTGACAGGGGCCAGCCTTGCGCTCCGCGCCCGCCGCAGTAGAATATTCAATTATTTGTTCCGACTCGTGTAATTCCCTGTATTCCAAGCTTGTTAATGTCATTACAGAGCTGAAATAAAGCGATTACTCTTAATGAGTATTTATCCGACGGTAACGCTGACAGTGGGCCGCTCCGGATCCGTCCGCCCGGCCCGATGGTGCCGTCCCGCAGCCCCTCGCTGTCCTGTCACGGAGGGAGCATAGCACCGCAGCGATCTGCGAAATGCTGTCGGATGAGGGGCGAGAAATAAAAATCTTTAGAAAGCGGGAAGGGGAGGCCTCGCATCTCCCCCGGAGCTGCGCTAATGACCTCGGCTCCCGCCGGCTGCCGGTGGTGACAGCTCGCTCTAAGTGGCAGCGTTGCGCCCGCCGCCGAGCCGCCCGCTCACGTTATTTCTCCTGACATGGTTCTGGGGAAGGCCTAATTTTTTTGACATTTGACCATGCAAATTTGAGTCCTGATACATTATTCTGCATTTACATCCTCCCAGTGTTGCTGTTTAAAATGTGCTACAAGCTCCGGGAACTCAGCTAATAAAGGCCACCGAATGAAAGAAAGTGAAGGATGCGAGACGGCCACTCAGTGAAGGGCTGCGCCGAGCGCACGGGTGACCTTCTGGAGACGAACGAGCGGTGGATCCTTTCCAAAGCAAATGGTGAAGCGTGGAACACCCATTTCTCTGTAGAATATTTTTAAAAGGTTCTCAAATATCTTTCAAAAGGAGAGAAAAGGCCCAAACCTATTATTTTTTACAGGGAGGTTTGGCACTGAGCTTATGTATTATTTACCAATTTCAAGAGGCTCCGGCCTCTTAGACTCTAAGTTGTAATTCTCCAGGCAGCATCTTTAGTCACTGTGCAAGGCTTACACAGTCACTAAACTTTACTGCAGACTTTCAGGACAGCAAATGCCACACGTCTTGGTTTTCCGAGGACCCTTCAGAATTGCCAGGATTTGTGGCCTCCGATCAGATCAAATTTCATCTCCTATGACAAGAGCTCTCCATCGCAAATTGAACGCAACAATAAAAATGAGAACAAAATTTAAACAATCAATAAAAATTGTAATTATGTTGAATCGACTTAAGAGTTATGTAACATAAACACCAAATCCTGATAGTTTCAAAAGGTAAATATTAGCAGATTTTGTTATGGGTGTCAACCCTAATATAGGCATTTCGTTAAAATGAACTCATTCTACTATGTTTCAAAAAGAAAAAACTTGCTTATCAACTGTCCACGTTTATTCTTTTATTTACTAACTCAGGTCACTAAAATGGTACTCCTTTAAACATTTAGAGATGCTTTTCTGTGTCAAGACTTTCTTGTGGACAGATGCATCAAAATGAATTATAATAAATAATTGGACGTTAGTTTCACTAGGTGTTATGAGCATTACAGAAAATCCTCTTTAAAATCAGAGTAGGCAACATTATTTTCTTTTTCTCGTCGCCTCCTTCTCCTTTCTTTTTCTTTTGCTCCCTCTCTCTCTCTACTTTCCATCTTTACTGCCTCCTTGCCTCCCTTCCTACCCCTTTTCCTTCCTTCCTTCCTTTTTTTGATTCCTTCCCTCCTTCCTTCCTCCTTCTTTTCTTCCATTTTTGAGAACTCCTATACCTATGATCTATCTTCCTATCACATATCTCTATGTATCATTTATCTCTCATCCTATTTACCTCTCTGCTATCACCTCTATCCACCAACCTGCCTTTAATCTATGTATCAATTTTGTATGTCACAGGTTTGATGTTGAAATTTTTACACAAACAAATAATATGAAGTCTCTAAGCATAAGGAGCTTGCAATGAGAAGGAACAATTGGGTGAACAGAGTAAGATAGAGACAACACATTGCTTTTGGAAAATTGCCCTCACTTCCAAAAGGTTACCTCATTTGCTGAAGATTAAGGTCAGAACCTGCTTTTCATGAAAGGATAGCTTTTATCATACACTTTAAAAAATGAGAGTCCTCTCCAGCCTATAGTGTATAAGATACCGTGACTGATGGGGCAATGGAGCCCCTCAAGTCTGGGTTTTCTCTTTGCTCTGGTCTCCCAGAAAGCACCAGAGGGACAATCTCGCAGTCTCACCAGTCCCTGTGCCCACCACATTCCCTCTTACACAGGAGACAAGGAAGCTGAGGACGCAGCCCCCATGTCCTGCAACCTCTTCTGACTGCAATGCGCCCAGCAGGCTCTGTGACTCAGTCTGCACACGCACTTAGTGCAGAAGCCTGACTCCGAAGAGTAAGACCATGGAGCACTTCCGAGAAAACCTCCTGCAACTGTGGGAATTAGGAAGCGATGGAGTCCACCTGATTTTACCCTCAACAAATTTTATCCTCAACAAAATTATGTGAGTCTAGAATCGAGTTCTATGTATGTACTCTTTGTTTTATTTAATGTTTTAAACATCAATTGCCATCAGAATAGTGACAATTTCCTTACAAGATTTGCTTTCCAACAAAATGAATCAAAGAAAGGAAAAAGTGATTTCCCTTCTGTAAGGCACCTGGACAGGTGGCTTGCTCAGCAGTTCTGAGGTTCAGTTGTGGTGACACAGCTCAAACTATCCGGTGATCAACCGGAGTCCCTAAAACAATGAGCAGGTGTGTTTCTACCACAGGGAGCAAGTCTGTGTTGATATGGGGGTTACTGAGGAGGGGTACTGCATCATCCCTTGCACAAACACACAGGTTTTTAACCAAATCCTCAAGCGCAATCATTTCTGCCTTCGCTGGTCACACACGTCTCACCTCATTCCTTAACAGGGCACCCTCTGTGCTGAAGCTCGACCAGCACTGGGGCCTCCAGCAGGGCAGTACGCTGTTGTCTGAGATGTTTTCACCTCCACCTCTGTCTCTGAAGGAAGCTTGATAAATCTAGAACTGTAGGTTGCCAGTTCATTGCTTCTGTTGTTTCTTCTCTCTGCGGATTTTAAGACCATTATTCTGTTTTCTTCTCAATGTCACTTCTTCTCTTCAGAAATCAGTTTTGGTTCTTTTCGGCAATTTGCAGAAAGACATATATCGCAATTTTTTCTTCCCGACTTTACGCTTTTTTTTATCTATAACTTTATAGTGCTTGTTTTCACACGTGTACATGAAACTTTGTTTCTGCTTCATTTTTTCCCAAAAATTAATTATCCCAGAAATTAATTCCCAGAAATCAGTTTGTCTGAGAGTACATTGAACTCCTTCAATCAGGAATTTGTGTCTCTCAGACACTTTGAGTTTCTGGCCTTTTTGTGTGCAGCTGTTGCTGGCTTCTTATTCTCTATTTTCCATTCTTGGAACCTGACTGCTCATTTGATAGATTCTTATTTATGTCCACATTCAATATACCTTTTAGTTATGTTTCAACTTGAGTATTCTCTCAATTTGTCACGTTTTCTGATCTATCTTTTGCTGAGATTAATGTCAAAGCTTTTCTCTCATCTATGAGAAGCTGCCACTGTTTCTGTAAGTTGCCTTATAAGAATGTTCCTTACATTTTGTATATCGTAACTGTTTGAATACTCCATAGGTGCATTTCATCTGTTTCCCTTGTTTGCCTTAAGATATGAATGCCTTTTTCTGTAAACTACAGTACATGAAAAATTTTTCATCTGCTGTATTAGGATCATTTAGCCACAGTTCATTTAATGACCTGTGGTCAACTAGAATCCAGAAATATTAAGTTGAAAATCCAATAAATAAACAACTCGTTAGGTTAAACTAATTTATATTTCTATAATTGTCCCATGTTGTTATTAGTTATTTTTGTTAACCTCTTCCTGTACTAAACTTTAAAACTTTAACATGTGAAAGCATGTACAAGGCAAAATGGATTGGGAGGGAGACAGAGAGAGAGAGAGAGAGAGCAGATGTTCTGGAGAATTTGGTGCAAGAGAGAGGTACGTGTTCAGGCTGCTCATGTACAGTGGCCTTGTCTAACAAGGTGGACATTCTTTTAGAAATCAAAAGGACCATACTTTGAGTATAGACATTTGGGAATCGCACAAAGTTGGAATTGAACTGCCCTAAGAACTTTTCAGACTAGGCCTTGACAGCATCACGGTAATTAGTCCACTTGCAATTTAGCTCAAGTTTAATACATGACAATTTTATAGAGAATATCATAGACTTCTCATGCACTCTAATGTAATTCTTACAATGTCCAGCACACAACTGAAAATGTCTGAACTTTCAGAGACATTAAAGATGTGACTAATCAAGAGAATCATATAGTAACCCCTGATCTTATCCTTAAGGGAAGTGGCCCTAGATCATTCATCTATTTCTATATATCCATTCTCTTAAGGTGGAGAAACTGCAACCCACAGCCCTGGCTGCTCCTCTATAAACTTCAGCACAGAAAATATCCAGTGTAAATACACGGCACATGTAGTGGGCTTCCTTTCTCTGGAGGACTGTGGCCCTGAGTCCCTGAGTTAATTATAGTCCATACTCTGTAATCAATGGTTTTGCAGATTCTTGTCTAGCTTTTATCATTTATGGATGGATGACAAATATAAGGCCAGGTATTCCATGATGTGTGGCACCAGGTATCTTTCTCAACTCTATTTTTGTATTGGGCTTTATTGGATTGTTATTAAAAAGTACTACATATAAATAAATTGACATAAGAATTCATTAAATACTTTCTGGAAACTAAGACGTTATTTACATAATTTTTCAGTCATAATAAGATTGTGTTATTATAAGAAATGAAATTACATTACATATATTAGAAGTTTTGATTTTTGGATACTGGAAATATCTATTAAATTTCCACATATAATTTTATTTTTACTAATTTGTCCATGCATTTATTTCAATTTTGATAGGGATAGTGAATAAAGAAAGAATTGATGTTTAATTTTTATTATGTTTCACAATTTAATGTTTTTCTAATTCAAAGATTTTGCCTTTGAAATTAGATTTGTTGTTAACACTGATACAATGTTCTCTCCTGTGTGACATTTTCTTTCTTTCTTTCTTTCTTTCTTTTTCTTTTTCCTTTTTGTTTTTTGTTTTTTTGTTTTTTTGTTTTTTTGGTTTTTTTGGTACCAGACATCAAATTTGGGACCTTGCAATTGGAAGGCAGGTGGCAACACCACTGAGCTACATCTCCAGCTCTCCTGTTTGACATTTTCTTGGCTTCATTGTGCCAACTTGTTTTATTCCTTTTATCTGCTAATGTAAGCACATATTTTTGTTTTAAGAGTAGGAAAATCTTAATCAGGGAAAGCAAGCTGCTGTCTAGGAGAGACAGAAAGGGGACCAGAAAGTGGGTTGTGTACTCATCCTAATTTTCAAAGATGTTTTATACAGCAAAGCCATGTGGTGAGGTGGGTAAAAAGTGAGACAAAACTGTAAGACCCAATGGAAAATTACAAGGTGGGCATGAGGTGGGGCAAAACCAATGACCAACCAATAAGATTACAAGTACAGTCACCCAGGTAATATAGATTAAATGGGGGTTAAGTGGGGAAGCAAGTCATGTAGAAATCGTACAAGAATTTTCAATAAGGGTGGGGGTCAGAGATGTTTCTTGGAAAGACTGGGCTAAGGCCCTGGCCCCCCACCCCAATGATTGATACCTAGTTAGAATATCAATCACTGCTATTTATCACCAGGGGAAGCACAAGGGTGTAGTAATTCTCTCCTTTTACAACGCTGGCCTTCAGTGAATGTGTCTTTATTGTCCTCCATGTTGTCTCCTTTCTGTGTTGGCTCCTTGAGGGCACCCCTGCCTAACTGGTGACAAGATATATAATTAACTTACCTATCTGAAATAATCCCCCCTCTGAAGAAGTACCCCTAACTGCTGTGAGGAGGCAAAGGGTGAAAACAGCTCTGGCTACTTCCAGCTGAAGAAGGTCATAGTTGTGATCAGCAGTTAGAGTTACCCTATAGAGGGTCTATCTAAAGGTCTTCAGTAGGTGCCTGGCATTGTCATCTTGGTAGCTGCATAGCTTTTAAGTCTGGAGGAGACAAAGCCAAAGAAACAGTTAAGAATGCATGGGCCAAATTATAAGGTCAGCAGGATTGCTATGAATATAGCCTACAAAGAGGATAAGGAGAAGGTCCAGGGGACTTCAGAATCCAACATAGAAGTCATTTTGTATAGTTTAGCAGTTATGAGCTGTTCACAAGGTCACTCTAGCAAATCCTAGTAAAAGAAGTATAGCGTATTTGTTCCATTTGTATGACCGCTTGGAGTTTCGTAGCCTCTAGGCAAGAAGAAATAAAACTTTTAAGAAATTACAATATGCACAATCTAACCTGAGCACACTAGAATGAAAGGGCTGATCAGATAAATGGTCAGCTTAGGGTCCATCATAAAACTTTTTGATTTCACAGGTATAGAGAAGATTTTTACTCCTTTTGATTCTTATTACAAGAGATCTCTGTTAATTGATCTACAAAATTCTGACTAGTCTTTTATAATTACAAACCTAAAAATTATAAAAGTTATATAATTCAGTTTGGCCAAAAACATCTGAGTGCACTCTGGTTTATAAAAAGTTGTCGTGTGTGTGTGTGGGGGGTGTCTGTCTGTCTGTCTGTCTGTCCAATTTGTTACAACGCATACAGCTGTTTTGTTTCCAGTTTTTTTTCTTTTGATATTTTGGATTTTTAAAGATTTTTGCCTATAACTCAGTTTGGCTTATAGACAAATGTCACTAAAGATATGCTTCCCCCAAATTGCCAGATGATCCAAATAATATCAACTAATTTTACAAATACAGTACCTATTGTTTATATATAATATCTCAGGAATCTTTCATTGTTATGATCTGGCTGTCATAGGTCATCTCAAAATTTTTTGAGATAAATAAGGACTCTTGGACTTACGAAAACTACTGGACAGGACTCCCTTGGTAAATAAAGGAGTGGCTGCCTGGAAAAAATTTATTCCATCCTTTGTTCACAAGAGGGACCCCAATAATTTCCATATCCTTGTGGGAAACTCACTGCCAAACATATTAATACACTATGTATGCATTTGTCATGGCCAAACAGCTAAATTTTTTATGGGAAAACAATAAAATTTTATTTAAAATATCCTTAGTACAAAAAGAAATTAAAGGACAAAGGTTTCATGTAACTGATACTCATTGTAATTTCATGGTGTATATATTCATGCCTTCTGGGTGTACAAGTCTTTTAGGATGTTGCTAATGGTAATGATCTTTTTGACTCAGGTATCTGCCTTTCTTTCACTCCAACTCCTTGTGATAAGAGATTCATGTCAAGCCAGTATGAGCTAACCAGTCAAATAATAGTTTTCTTAAAAACTTACATGATGTATGTTATATGTGTCACCATATTTAGGGATGCTTAGTCACCAGTCAAAACAATGTCACATACTAAAATTAGAGGTTAGACATAATGAACTCCTAAAGTACATTTATAGACCTATATATGTTCTCCTTAGATGGGATCCTACTGAAGGATAACAAATAAGAGTTTTCTTTAAGTCATTTAATGTCTTGTGATCAGATAGAGATGTTTGACTGAAAGACTATTCATACTAAGATGGACATTGTTACAAAGAAAATGTCATCACGATTGTCATGCTAAAATACAATGTGTGTCTCTTGATCTTAAGTTTCTCTATAATATATTACAGTTTTCTTTAACATTCTGCAGGGATTAAACCACTAAAACAACAATGGTTGGTAAGGAATAACAGCCCATCTAATTGTGCTTTATACTTCAAAGTGCTTAGAACCCAGACAAAATTATAATAGTTAAGCCTAGAAAGGTAACTGGGCTATGAGGACAACCAATATTTTGGCCCTGGCCCCTCAAGGACTACAAGATCCAGCACACAAAGAAACCTTTCCTACAGGATCCTGCATCTTTGGTAAGTCATTCAACCTCCTCAGCAGGGAGATTTTTGGGCACCAGAGGAGAAATGTACTGTGTACCATTGGAAGGTCACCATGAGGGAAAAGTTTCCCACGCTTTCACTGACAACAACATGGTCAAGCAAAGCTGTGACCCACCATGATGGCTGACACAGACAGGAGCTGATAGGCTCTATGCATGATTCTAAAATAATGCCTGAAGAGACTTAGCAGACCTTGGTAGATAGCAAGGGGTTCATGTTGATGGACACAGGTCTCACTTTAAGTTGGTCTTAAACACCAGAAGAAAAGAGTAACCAAAACAGGTATAAAATAATGCCATAGTAATAACTCTAGATATAAAAAGGTGCTCCAGTCACTGACCCCTTCTGGCAGTTTCCAGCTCTACCAGTAGCTGACCATATTTATAGATCATTAGGAAAAAACTATGGTAAAATATATAAGAGCTCAGCTAGAGTTTTATATTTCTTAGCAAAATATATTCTTCAAATTTCCTCTCTTCTTAGAGCTAAAACTAGTGACTTATGATGAAGTATGAGACTTAGAAATAACCCGTGTTAATGAAAGAATCTAAGACCAGCAGTTTCAATCACTATTTCAATTTCTAAGTTTAAGCACATATTTTAATCCAAAGTCACATTTTCTTTAACTTTGGAAGGAAATGTAACACTTGTTTACTCTACTTATGTAGTTATATTTCTAATGTCAATTTTATATTTATTATTGCTCTTTTTTTACATTTGTCCCAGTTTCCTTTTATAATTATTTTCTAGGTTGCATTGGGTTGTCTTTCATTTGGTTTATTAATTTTTTACTCTTAAACTGAAAAATCCAGTTGAAGCTTATCTTCCAATGATTATCCAAATTCTCTAAGATTAATCAACTTTTATTTCTTTCATAAGATACAGTAAAATAACAACTATGCTCTCATTAGGAAGTTTTTCTTACCCAGTTAATCTGATACATTTCCTTCTCCTAATATCCCAGAAATACCAACTCTATTCTGATAATTTAGGAGTTAGAGATTTGAAAATTTACCCCTAATGTAAGACTGTTGCTTATTCCTCAGTTAACAACCTGAGGTGCATTGCCTTTATTAGTTAAGAATTACATTTTATAAAAGGTAAATATTTTCTCATTACTTTTTCTTTTGTGTACCATCTTGCCCAATTTTAATATTACTCCTGTTGGAATGGTTTTGCTTCGTTCTACTTGTTAAAATAATTAATCAATGGAAAACACGAATAAAACACTTTCTGCATTTTTATATTTCTCAAAGTCTGAAAAATTTGTATTTTTAAATTCTCCACAATGATGGAATCAGCTGATAAAAATTTTCTAATAAACATTCATTTCTCATGAAAATTGGACTTGTCAGGTATCTCAGTTTCCACTGTAAGAGATAAAAAGTCTGACAATAATTTCTTTCTCATTGCTTTGAAAATAAATTTTTAATTGATGGATGAGTAGTAAAAAACTTTCAAGATATATCTTTTCTACTGGAAAAAAGAATTTTCTTAGGATATTGATATATGTTATATTTCTGGTTCACTGTAATTGAAAAAAATTTCATAAATAGAAGAAAATTTCTTTTTCTCAAAAAAATCATTTTACTTTATTATTATGTCTTATCCATTTGTTTTTATGTATTTTCCCTTTTTCTCTCTGGAAGTTCTGAAAATTTTAAATTACTCTAACCTGCCCTGATAGTGATTCAACTTTATGTTAATAATTCCAATTGTTTCATTTTTGCTGTATCTTCCTAAAACACATTTTCCATTTAATATAAAATGTAATTCAGTTGTTTTGAAAAAAAAGCATTCTATTTTCGTTTCACTCATTATATGGTTTTATATTTTACATTTCTATTATTAAATACAATTTTATTGTATTCCATTATAAATACAATATTAAAAGACTCCTAAACATATAGAAATTTACATGTAGGATATACAAGTTTTACTAGCTGACCATTAGATTGTATTTCACCTAGATTTCCTTAGTTCTTACCTAATGGCTTTTTGTTTTGTTTTGCTTTGTTTTGCATTCCAGAATCAAAGTCAGAGTCCCATCATGCCCTTAGTCATGAGCCTCTCTTGGACTTCTCTTGACTATGACACTTTCTGAGATTCACCTTATTTTTGATGACCTTGAAAGTCTCAAGGAGTTCTGGACCAGTGCTTTATGGGTTCCCCCAGTCAGTGTTTTCTCCTTGAGTCTGCCGTTGTGTGTCCCCGGGAGACAGAACTCAGACAGAAAGTGGCATTTTTATCGCATCATGGTGGCATGTGGAGCCTTGGACTGTGATGGTGCTGACTTCAGCCACAGGAATGAAGCACACAGCACACTTGTCTCTCCATTCCTCATTTCCCCCTTTTCTCTTTCTTTACTGTGATCTTGGGAGCAGAGTCACCACTACCGACGAGTCACCACTACCGATCAGACTTATCGATCTAGGGGTAAGGTTCTGTTCCCTTGAAGTGGGTAGAAGCCACATGAATTACTTGGAATTCGTTTGCACAGGAAATTTGTCCTTCTTTTTATAGTACATGAATTCATGGATACTCATTTTGTGCTCTGGGTTCTCTCTCGGGTTTGTTCATCGGGAACTGATTCAGCTGGTTCCATTTCAAATACCCTCACCATAACTGTGGGATTTTTTTTTCTTTCTTATTTTTCCATTTTCAATTTCTGGCACTGGTAGATATTCTAGGCTCATGCATATGGCATAACCCACACCCTTCTCTGCCGCCAGTCTCTCTTCCACAGAAACCTAGACATTTTGTAGAAGAGCGATATTGGAGACCCAAGATCTGATTGTGCTTGTTAGTAAGGAGACCTCAGTGTTTCTAGGCCCTTTTATTTAGCAGAGAGATAAAATGTATCTGTGTGTGCCAAAGCTCATCTATGAAATTATCTACAAATAGTACATCAGTAGCTAGAAATCTGTGCTTTTATTAAGGTAAAATGTTTTCAGTTTTTTTACTTCTCCATTGTACTCCTTTTAACATGGGAAACCTTGTGTTGCTCCCTTTGCGATCTCTAACTGCTCACTCTGACAGGGGCACATCTATCACTTCCTAGTTTAACTCACACCTTCAGCGGTTGATTTTGGTGCCAGCTTGACTGGATTCAAGGACAGTCGGGTGTCTGGTGAAACATTGTTGATTCTTAGAGCTTCAGTAGGCACAGAGTTCATCCTTCTCCTGCTGAAGGAAAGCTCAGGTACTTCTGCCTCTGATGAGATTTGACTTCCTCAGGGTGTCTCTGAGGCTTTTTCCAGAGGATCCTGGCCTATATGTAAAAGGGCTGAGTAGGGAAGTTCTCCCTAGCACCATCTAATTGGATCTCAGCCAACATAGAACAAAATGGTAGAAGAAAAGTTGATTCTCACCTCAGTCCTGGAGCCAGGACTGTCCTCCTGTGCCTTTGAACACTGGAACTCCAGCTCCCTGGGCTTTGGACCATAGAGCTCACAACAGCTCTGCCCTTTGCCTGGCTTTGGGCTGAGTCACCCCATTAGCATTCTGAGCTCTGAAGCCAGGGGACTTGGATGAAGCCATGCCACCTGCCAACTCCCCTCCTTCTGTATCTTGCAGACGGCCTACATGAGTCTTTTCTGCCTCCATAACTAATCACATCAGTCAGTGCTCCTAAGCAGACCTGTATCAGTTCTGTCTCCCTGGAGAAATCTGAGTAAAACAGCCGTGTGTGTGTGTGTGTGTGTGTGTGTGTGTGTGTGTGTGTGTGTATCTGTGTTGCTAACCCTTACCTATGGAGGGAAGATCATCAGCTTTACTGCCATCACAGAGGAGCTCTGTGCTGCGCAGAAACTCATTTTTCCTTTAGCTCAGGGCCGGCTCTCATGTCTAGAATGAAGACAATCCACATCTTTCTGATAAACCTTCGGGTAGGTTGTGTGGTGCTCCTAAGGCATAGAGATCATGGGGTGTTTGTTGTCCCACTTGGGATTCCATCCGTAAGAGCACCTATCTCCTAAGTGCATCTCGAGACTAGGGTTTTCACTCGCACACTCTCATCTGTTCACTACTGTAGCGCCGCGTGCCTCCTGCTTCATTTTGTGTTTCAGTCGTATCCCTTACACCTTAACCCTGCTAACTCCTGATCTTTCATTTGTACATACACTTTTGCCTTTTCCAGAATATCACATAAAAGAAGTCCTACAGTCTATTTCCTATCAGGTATGTTTCATTTTCCTAGCAATATGAATTTGCAGTTCTTCCATTTCTTTTGCCAACTTGATATTTCCTGTAGTTTTATGACTCAGTATTCCATTAAATGAGTGTGTCGTAGTTAGATTGTTCACTTGCTATTGCAAGATATATTAGTTGCTTCTAATCTGAGTAAATTATGAGTAATTAGCTATGAACATTTTCCTTCAGATTTTTATGTGTGCATATATATTCCAATCAGTTGGATAAATACTCAGTGTAATTTCTGAGTGATCTGGTAAGACAGTGCTTAGCTATGTATAAACCTAACGTAAGTCTTCAAAAGAGTCCATATCATTTGCATTCCTACCAGGAATGCATGAGAAATTCAATTCCTTTTCATCTTTAACAGCAATTAGTGTTGTGAAATTCTGTGGATTATAGCCATTCTGATAGGTTATATTAGCATCTCAAATTATCTCTCTATGCAGACACCATACTTTTATGTGCAGAAAACCCTCAAAACACCAGAAATGTCTTTAGAGGAAATTAAAAAAAATCAGCAATATTGCAGGATACAAAATGAACACTGAAAATCAATTATATTTCTGTACACTAACAATGAGCTCTCTAAAAAAAAAAACATAACTAAGGAAGTGAAAGGCTTTTACATGGAAACTGTTTGTCTTCTACTAAAGAGGATACTAAAAAATGGCAAGATATCTTGTGCTCATACATTGGAAGATGTTACAGTGCTAAAATACCCATGCTACTCGAAGTGATCTACAGATTCAATGCTCATGCCGTGAAAATTTCAATGGCATTTTTAATGGAAATTTAAAAATCCCAAAACTATAAGGAACCACAAGAAATCTGGTAGCTGAAGGAATCTAAATAAAGTGGACAAGCTCAAACTTCTGTAGGTCTTGGTTTTGAGGAAAAGCTTCAATAATTAAACAGCATGATATTGGTGTAAAGACAGACACACAGACCAAAAGAACATATAAAGTGTCCAGAAATAGATCCATGCATAAGTGTATATGTAAAACTGACTTTTAATAAGGGTGACAAGAAAATGCATGGGGTAAAGGACGGTCTTTGCAACAAATGTCACTGGAAAAACTGGAATTCCCTTGCCAAAAAATAAAACTGGAACTTTATCAAACTCCATGTAAAACTAATTAGTTCAAGGTACTATTATGGTTTAGATCAAGAACAACCCCCAAAACTTTCATGCAATCAGAGGCAGTGCTTCTGGCAGGTGATTGGATAATGGGGGTCCCACATCTGAGTGGGAGACAGGGTCCAGTTAGAGGCAGGTCACTGAGGGTGTGACCTGAGAAAGAGTTTCTCCCTCCCCATTCCTCTCTCCTCTCTCCAGGCCCCCATGATGTGAACAGCTCCCACTTTGTTGTTTCAGACGTGGAACCACCTGATCGTGGCCTGAAACCGTGAGTCAAAAGAACCTCTCTTCCTTTCCACTGTGAGTGTTGGGCATTGTGTTCCAGCAAAAGTGAGAAAGTGGCCACGACAGGAAGATCAGAGACTTACATGTAAAACCTGCAACTGTAAAACCCCTAGAAGGAAACAGGAGAAAACTCTGGCCATTGGTCTTGTCAGTGGTGTCTTAAATATGTTTCCAGAAGGAGTAGCAACAGGGGCAAAGTTAAACTAACAAATCAAAAGAAGATGGGTCTTCACAGCAATGGAAACAATCAACAGAATGAAAATTCACCCACACAATCAAATAAGCACTCATTACTTCAATGTAAAAGTCCCTAATAAAATGATGTCAAGAATAGGTTTCTTGATATATTCATATCTTCTTTGGTCAGAAATCTACTCAGGTCTTTTGCTCAATTTTTATTTGGAAAGTTTATTTTCTTATTATTGAGATTTAGGAACTCTTTGTATATTTTGTTGAGAATATGTCTTTTGGAAATAATACACTTCAACCTTTTCCTAGTAGCATTTTTCACACAGCAGTTTTTAGCTTTTGAACTTCCAAATTATCATATATGTATGATAATTGTATATGAAACAATGCATGATATGATAAATGCAGAATGCATTTGTTATGTCTCTAAAAATCAGAAAATCAAAGAAGACACTGACTTTCTTCTTTGTACTTCTATAACATTTTTCTACTAAGGTTATAATGCATTTAAGTTAATTTTTACAAACTTTTTTTCTAAATTTGATTTTGATATAGATGTCCACTTCCTCCCAGTCCACTTCTTGCAGCAATGATTGCTTCTCCCTTGAATTTCACTTGCTTTGTTGTCAAAGAGCAACTGTGTGCCTTCTCATGCATTTCTGTGTGCTTTCTACTCTGTTCCATTAATTTACGTGCTTATTCTTTCCTAGTACCTCATTGCCATGATTACTGAAGCTTTAGATTGACTGTGAAGTCAGAAAGTGTGCATCCACAGCTGGTTCTTCAGTTCTGTGCTGTCTGTTCTGGGCCTTTTGCTTTTCTTCGTCATCTGGTCCAGTTCCCATGACAAACCACAAGTACCACTGAAGGGCTCACTGCTGTTTCGACTGGGAATGATGTCTTAGTAAGACTGAATCTTCTAATATATAATCAGGCCCTCATTCCATTGCTTTTAGTCGGTGGGCTGCTCTTTGTTTGTTTTGTTTCTGCAACGCTGACGATGAAACCATAGCCTAGCTCATGCTAGGAAACACTCTCCCTCTGCACTATAGCCCCTGCCTTGCCTTGGAGTACTTTTACTGTAATTTTAGATTTTTCCACACATGGATCCTGTATGTATTTTGTTGACTAAGAGTTATTTCATTTTTCTGGTGACATTGTAAATAATACTTTGTTTTTAGTTTCAAATTTCAATTAAAATAATTCCCAAAAGGGATTCCGATTGCGGTATTCGCAGGTGAAAGTTGTGGGGTCCCCTTGCTCCCAACTCCTCTTCCCTGCTGTTGCCAGATTTGCTCTGTGTCTTTGCTTGACTTAACCTGTTTCCCTCCAGTCTATGCCCAGCGGGTTCTGCCGCAGTGCACCCACCTTACTTCAGTCCACAATCACCAGATCACCCTAAACACAGCAAACCACCTACCGAAGCCAGAGCAAGAGGAGTCAGGGTACAGCAGCAGGCCACCTTATTCCTAACCCGGTGCTGGTTACTGGATTTGTGAAGTGATGTTGAAAATGTCTGGTGTTCTTATTTGAAATCGTGTTTGTTCCGTTTACTTGCCATTCTTCTCACTACATGGGATGCATTTTCTAATTGCTGAATGGATCCAAATTAAATACCTGAATTTTGAAGTTAATGGTTTTTCCCTAACAACACAATGTCTCATGGCTGGGCCCAAAAACATTCAGGCAACTCAGAACTTAAGGTCACAGTGTCATTCTGTCCTTGTTGGCAACCCGGAATAGCTCAGGCCTCCAGGAATGAGGTGGCAGGTGTGCCGATGGAACAGAAGTGGGTTCAGCAGTCCCAGGTCTTACAGATTTCAAAGCTGCCTGCTGAGGTCTGGACTAGGAGGCTTCCACACATAAGCAAACCAGGCAGGGGCCAGAGCAGAAATGGACCTGAAACTTTGGAGCTGTCAGAGCAACGCCTCCTTGTCACTGAAACCCAAGGTGGGATCAACACATCCTGAGTCCGGGGTAAGCAGTGTTGCCCAGCTGGGCACCTTGAGCGTCCAATCCCGCATCCCCCCCTGGCATTCTGTGACCAGTCTCATCACACTCTGTGCATTCTTGGTACAGCTTACCATACCCACTGCAGTGATGTTATTTGTGACATCAGACTTTCTCCCAGGGCAACACGAACTTCCAAACTTCAAGGATAGTACTGCGTGTGCCATCCAGCACTTGGTCTTTGACCCAGACTCAGTGCTTGGCCCCTAACAGACTGAACATGAGTGTGTGGGAGAACAAATGCCCAAGCACAGCCTCACCAGCAGGTTTACTTGGGGGACAGGTGTGTCCCGCTGGAACTGAAGCAGGCCCTGGACTTGCGTCTTCCTGATACAGGCCCTGCTTCTCTGTCCCCCAGCTCCCCAAGCCCAATGACATCACAGCTATCTGGAGCCAAGACTATGGCTGGGAGACACTTTGGAAAGCAGAGGTCGGTACTGACATGATTGCTCCTCCAAAAGCGTCCTCGATGTATGTGTGCAGAAGAGAATGACACTGGTGGCTGACCTGCTAGTCTTAGGTCTTCATTTTCTTGATATTGCACCATGAAAAAAACAAAATGCAGAACACATAGCAGCTCCATTCTGAGTTGACTTTCAGTCTGGGAGCATCGCATTCTACAAGTGCATTCAGGAAGGACTGAGCACGACTACCCCAAAGTGCACAACTGCACTGCAGATGAACAGTGGCTCTGAGCACAGGCACAGCAGAGGATCACGGGGCCTTCAAGCGCTGTGTTCCAGCACCACCAAGACTGACTCATGTGACTGTGTTACTTTCACTTACATAAAAATTAGGACATGGGCTCCAATAATGTGCCATTTTACCGTCAATGTGAAGGAAAAGTTGCCTGAGAAAACATATTCTATATATATAACAGGAATACATTCCCAAGCAGCAATATCAGAATGTGACTGGCAGGATATAGGGCAAGAGAGGCCAGGCACTGGGAGATAGCATCAGAATGTCAACTTGCAGAATGATATTTTCTAGTTGTATCTCCTCTCTAAGCCTCGATCAGCCCCCAGACCGAGGAGCTCCTCTGCCGAGACTGATTATTCCGAAGGGTCATAGGGCAGCTGCTGATGCTGCCTCATTTGTTTATTGAGGTTTAAAGCAAAAAGGACAGCGAACAGAGACAGGTACCTAAATGTGGATCTGTACAAAGTTTGTGCTTTCCACCAAAGCAGCTCAGGTTCCCCGTAAACCTCATAGATGTGAACTCCAGGTGGTAAGTAGATCTAAACAGAATACTGAGTGAGAGAGCAACACAGCAAAACGTACATTTTCCTTTTAATTCCTATTGATTTGCATCTAAGTCAGGTTATTCTAAGACTGGTCAGACAGTTGCTTAGATTCTTGAATCCCTGTTTGCATAGCACTGAGCACCATGAAAACACAAGGCGTACCAAAAAGAGGGAATTTCTAATAACTCTGTAAAGGGACTTTTATAAGGGTACAACATCCATCATATTTCACCAATTTCATGACTAACACTGAGTTTGAAAACATCTTCAATAAAATTTGAAATCTAAACTGTGGTTCTCAAAACACATTTCAATACATCAACATTCTTCAGGATTTCATCCGTAGTTATTACAACTGTGTCTGCCACAGGGAAATCTGTTTAATAACATGTCAACATGGTGAGCTCTCAGGCGTTCTCAAGATTATGTGCAGCAGACACCGTGGAAACCCAGGCAGGTGGAAGGTTAGGTATGTATTTATGTTAAAGCACTAAAGTGCACCATGAGATAATTATGCAGATTACTTATATAAGTGTGTAACTTATGAATTAATTAGCTAATGAGGTAAGAATGTGAGACCCAAGGCAGGCAGTAGCCACTGGATAAGTGGAATCATTTTGATTTTCCAAAGAGTAATACTATGTTCACTGAGAAAATCAGAAAAAAATAAGTTAATGTAATTTCAGTACTCCAAATGTAGGAAGAGAATCCCTGATGACAAGATAATTCTAGAAAAAAACACTTGGACTGACAGGAGAAATTTCACAATTGGATTGAATCTTTGATGTCCCATATTTCCAGGCTGGTGGGGAGTAATAGATACAATGGCTTCTTACATGACGATGCTCAGAGAAATCCCAACACACAGCTGTTCCCCACCCTGCGCTTGCATATTCAATGGTACTCATGTCAAGTTCTAGAAAGGTGGTAACTTGTATATAGATCCTAGTGAGGCCCAATCTCTGTCCTGGAAAAAAATCTTTGAATTGAAACACAGTGAAGGAGCCACAGATGATATATGCAGGGTGCTGAATAGAGACCACCCAGGGTATGGCATGAACTGATGCGTGAATTTTAGCTGACATGGACAGCAATGCTTCGGTGCTGCTTGTTAACGCACTAGATGTGAGCCAGTCTTATTAACAAGTTGCACTATTGCTAAGTCCAAAGTTAATGATCAGAAAGCATCCCCAGAAGCAGTCATCAATGAGACAAATTTCCCTTTGGACAGCAGATCATCATGGATTCACTGAACTCATAGAAAAGCCAGACAGGGTACCAAGCAGTCAATGAATTCTGTCTATGTTGGGGTGAGCCACAGTCCAAAGGAAGGATGCAGTCAGGACTCTCAATTCTGATAAGTTTATTAATAGATTACACTTTAGCCTCATGACCAGAGGAGACTTTTAAAATATATTCACAGTCAGGTAACTGTCACCACAATCTGACTCCCTGCCTAGCATCGTATTTCCAAGGTTGATCTGTATTCTAGCACATAATTTATTAATTCTTCTTCAAAGAAAACTTTATCTGCTCACCTGTTGATAAACAGATATCTTTACTTCTGGGTTTTACAAATGACACTGCTATCAACATCTAAGTACACTTTTCTGCCGATATATGTTTTTACACATTATTGAAATAACTAGGAGTAGAATTCGTGGGTCATAGGTTAACACTATGGTTAATATTTTGAGACATTTCCAAAGTGTTTACTTTGCTAAAAATGGCTTCACTATTCTGTATTTGGGAAGAAAGTTACAAGGGACAAAGTCCTTACTTGTCCTCGCCAGCAGGTGTTAATGTCTTTTTTCATTTTATCCATTGCAGCTTAGTGCCTAATGAAGTTGTATTTCAATGTGATTTTGATTTTTATTCCTCTAGCAACTAATGATTCGACCACTTTTCCTTGTGCTTGTGTACTCTTTATGCAGCTGCTTTAGACCGATGTCCACTGATGCACCCTTCCCACTCTACCTGAGATATATTTTAGTTGTTGTATTTTATTGGAGACTTTTCTATTTTCTTGCTGCAAGCTTACCTTCAGGTATGTAATGTGAAATAAAAACTCCCAGTATGTAAGTTGTGTTTTCAAAGTGATAATACCACTGTAGCACAGGAAGCAGAGAGGGAGAAGCACGGACGAGAATGCACCCTTCCCCGTCACACTCAAGCTGTCTCCAGCAGACCCCACTTCCAACAGCATGGTCAGTGAGAACTCATGGGTGGATGGATCCACAGATGGATCCAGGGGCCCATGATCCACCCACCTTTCAAACAAACAAGGGTTTGGGGGGTACATCAGCTCCAATCGTAACACTTAATTTTCTCTTCTCAATTTAAGGATTTTGTTTCTTATGCCCTTTTCTCTTTGAATATGTTCAAAGTAATGCAACTGATTGCAGGGGCTTTGTATTTATCTTACCGAAGTCTACCGAAATATTTAGATAGGCAGATGAATACTACTTTGTGTCCCCCAAATCTGGGGTATTTTCAGACAATCTGTTGAGCAATTTCTCTATTTCTTCTTCCGCTCGCTCCCTCTCGCTCTCCCTTTGCACATCTACTAGTGTGCTTGGTGGCCCACATTTTTCTGAGATGCGATTCACTTATCTTCCGTCCTTTGACAGCTCTTCAGATTGCACCACCTTGTCAATGTATCTTGAAATGTGCTGATGTTTTTTTTCAGCTCAAGCCTGCTCTTGAACTTATCTAGTTAACTTTTATTTCAGTTGTACGATTTTTCTTTTTTCATTAAGTTTATCGGTACTTTTTAGGTATACAGTACAGCAACATTCATCGCTGGGACCTCGTACCTTTACATGATGCATCTTGGTTCTTATTCTTCCCCACACTCCTTCTCTCCCTTCATTCCCTCCACCCTTCCCTACTTACAAAAACTTTATTTCTATTTTTTCTTTTTCTCATATTTTTTCTTTTCCCTTCTTGCCTTTCCCATACCCTTCCCACTTCCCCTACTCCTTTAGCCCTTTTCTTCATATTTCACATTATCAATGATACAATTTGAACCTTATTTATACTTTTAAGTTGTTCACACCAGAAAAGCTATCCAGTATTTCAACATGTGTGTCCCATTTATTTCGCTTAAGAGTATGGCCTCAATATTCATCCATTTAGCTATAAGTATCTCTTGTTTCTCATTCATTATGGCTGAATAGTATTCCATTTTATAGAAAAACCACATCTCCTTTATCCAGGCTCCTGTTGATGGCCAACTGGGCTGTTTCCAAGTTTTAGTTATTATAAACTGTGCCACTATAAACATGGGTGTACATATATCACTGTGGTATGGTGCTTTTAATTCTTTTGGGAGGATACCCCGCAGAGGGATGGCTGGGTCAAATGGGATCTCTAATCCTAGTTGTTTGAGATATCTTCATACTGACTTCCACAGTGGCTGCACAAGTCTGCACTCCAGCCAACAATGGAGAAGGGTGCCTTTCTCCCCACAGCCCCACCAGCATTTGTTACTGGTTAATTTTTGATAGCAGCCATTCTTTCTGGAGTGAGGTGGAATCTCAGTGTTGTTTTCATCTACATCTCCCAAATGATCAGTGATGTTGAATATTTTTTCATATATTTATGTGCTGCTTTTACTTCTTTGTATGAGAACTATCTATTCACTTCAGATGCACATTTTTGAATTGGATCTTTATATTTGGGGGTCTGATTTTTTAATTCTTTATATATTCTAGATAATAGATCTTTGTCTGAAGAACTGCTGATAAAATTTTTTCTCACACTGTAGGTTGTCTCTTAGCTCTGTTGTGGCTTCTCTTGCAGCGCAGAAGCTTTTTAGTAAGATGAGATCCCAATTGTTGTTCTTTGTGCTAGTTCCCCTGCTACTGAGGCTTTGCTTGTGAAGTCTCTTCCTATGCCAGTGTCTTTGAGAGTTCTACCTAACCTCTCTCACAGCAAGTTTAGTGTTTCTATTTTAATATTTAGATCTTTAATCCACCTTAATTTTAGTTTAGTGCATGGTGAAGGATAGTTTTAATCTTCAGCCGGCTGAAATCCGGTTTTTCCAACACAATTTATTGAAGAGGCTATCTTTGCTCCGGAGAGGGTGTTTGGCTTCTTTGTCAAAGATGAGGTAGTTGAGTATGTCAGGAGAGGTTTCTGCACCTTCTAATCTATTCACTGATTCTTGGGTCTGTTTCTTTGCCAGTACCATGCTGTGTTATCACAGTGGCTTTGTAATATAGTTTCATGTTGGGAACTGTGATAGTCCCTATCACGTAGCTGCTGCCTAGAATGGCTTTTGCTATTCAAGGTCTTTTCTGGTTCCAAATGAATTTGTGAACTGTTTTGTCCAGTTTTGTGAAAGGTACTGTTGGGTGAGTTGTACTTTTTAAGTAAGAATTTCCAGGTGGTTTCATTATTATATTTTTCCTCTTTACTGATATTTTTATAAGATATTATTAACATACCTTTACTTGGTTCTTTAAACATGGTTTCTTTCAGTTCTTTGAACATATCTATGGCAGCCTCACTGGAGTCGCTTCCTGCTCAGTTCAAAATTTGGGGCTTCTCAAGGGCAATTTCTACGTTTGCTTGCCCCCGTATGTATAGCTTGCTCTTCCTCATCTACCTCAAACTCTTATGTCATATTACAATCACTTCCTTCCTTGCCTGCTACTTTCTTCCTCTAATCTCCTCTGTTCTCACATAGACACAAGAGTTAGCTCTTCAAGATCACAAGCCAAAGACCCACAGCTCCTAAGTTCTTAAGCAGTGCGGCCATCTTGCAGTGATCTCAGACTGTGCCTTTTACTCCCTGAGCCTCCTGAGCTCAGCACTGCTTTCCTCGGACCCCTTATATCCTACCCCACATGAGCTCACATTCACTGTCTACCGTGCTGTTCACGCCCTTATGTTGGTGGTATTATATTTCTTTTATCCTCTGAAATAAACTATTCTGCCCACTGCCATTGCACCTCATCATTTTGTCTGGTTTTCTCTTTAGAAATGTGGCTGTGTCAAGCCAGTCTTCTCTAAAAGTGTCTTTATACCCCATTACTACCTCCAGACTTTTAGACTGTGATTTATGCGCTCATTTTCTTGTAGCAGCAGTCCTCAACTTTTTTGGCACTAGGGATTGTTTTCATGAAGATAATTTTTCCATGGGATGGGTTGGAGATATTCGGGGGATGACTCACATGTATTGTACAGGTTATTTTTGTTATTACAGTGAATTCTCCAAAGTAGATGAAGCCTGGATCCCTCACACATGCAGTTCACAGTAGGACTTACACTCCTAAGAGAACCTAATGCACTGCTGATCTGACCAGAGGCAGAGCTCAGACATGAAAGAGACATGGGTAGTGGCTGTGGAGACAGATGAAGCTTCCCCACTGCAGCTCATTTTCTGTTATTGGCCCCTGCTGTGGGGACCTGTATTTTGCAGCAGTTGTCACCACTTGTCATGATTCACTGTATCTTCATGCTGATTCCATCCCTACTAATAATTAAGTCAAGGGCCATACCTCATACAGTTACTGAGACAATCATAGAATCTGCTCCTAATAAGTCCTCAAAATATTTATTTAATAAAAACATTGCCAAATGAATTTTATCTCTGCACTTATAGCTGTTCAAATATAAGAGGAGACTATTGCAATCCAAGGATATTCCTGAATTAAATCAGAATCTAAGATATAAACAGAAAATAAAGTTTCCTGAGATGTCATGTAGGAAATTGTAGCTCAGTCACTCTCTCAAAGCAGATTCCCCTCACAGACATCAAGGAACATTCCAAGAAGAAATGGGTGTCACTATGGCTCATGTCTAGATGTCCCCCCAAAGCCTCATGTTGTCATAGAAGGGGCTTTTTGGAGGTGGTGAGTGTGTGATGCTGGTATCAAGGGCATGTGGTTACTAAATTGGTCCATTGATTGGTTTGGCATAGTTCTGAGTGTTGATAATGGGCAGACCCAACTTGGGTATTATTGCTACCCACCCTAAGGGTGTGTAGCCTGGAGAGAATATGAGGAAAATAACTTGGGTTGCTGTCTTGGCTTGTTACTTCACTACTTCACTGGTTGCTGCCTTCTACCTTCTGCCTGCCATGAAATTTTTCTCCTCCACCATGCTACCCTACCTTGAAATCAGCTGGCTATGGACTAAAACTGAGACAATATAAATCTTTCCTCTTTTATCTTTGGGTGTCAAGTACTTTGTCTCATCAATGAGAAAAGTAATTAAGACAGTTGTACTTAGTAAGCAAGTTGTACTTGAAGCAGCAGGGATATAAAAAGTCAAAGCTTTTGCTCATACTTGAATAGCAACATGATCAGTAATAAGTTTTTATCAAAATCGCTTGAAGAGGTTGAGGGTATAGCTCACTGGTAGAGAAGGTACTTAGTATGCCAAGTTCCATCCCCAACACCAAAAATCAAACAAGGATAATTAATTGAAAGAAAGCATAAGAGGATTTTTATCATTGCAGAATGTATTTACACCAGTTGGTAAAAAGAAACACCTGTTTTTATGTCATGAGTAATGCTGCTTTAACATTTTCCAATTAGTTTTCCAGAAATGTTTTTCATAAACAAAATGAAGATGGCGATCACACACTGTACCCCAGAGTAACTCAGGAAGTTAGGTCTATATCACTGTGTGATGTGACCACAGCCAGGCTGTGCACTGGTGAAAGCCTCTATGACAAAGGCAGGGTCAGCCATCCTCAGCTCTCAGTTCTGCATGGCCACGAGGGAACAATGTCTGGCAACTGTCCAGGAGCCCTGGAAGATATCCACAGACTCTGCAAGGCTGTGAAGAATTCTAGGAATTAGAGTCTACCAAGGTCCTCTCAGCCTTCCCTACTGATGTTACCTCTGTCCATTAGGCTCTCTTGCACGAGTAACCAGTGTGCCTTGTGTCACTCCAAAGCTATGCTCTTGGAATATGTCCAGGACAGCACCAAATGAGGGGTCTTTCGCTGCATGCAGACCAAATCTCAAGGTCTCTACCACTGTGGAAATCATGTAACAGTTACAGGCTGGTTGTTGACACTTACGGTCAGCTCCAGAGTCTTCTCCTCTGTGAATTAATGGGCATACACAAGGGTCCTGAAACAGTGTGAGGCCTCTCAAGGCTCCTCGTCTGAGACAGAGGAGGATCAGTCTTTGGCAGCTGTGTCTGAGGTTCCTGTCTCCACCTGAATGGCTTCACAAGATCCAGCAAGTCATGGAATGCATTAGGCTCTCCAGCAACCCTACGGTGCTGCCAGGATCTTAGACAGCTGACGTGCGGAACAAGGGGAACTGATGTTAGATCGAGGGCCAAGAAGGACAGCACTTGACCTGAAGGTTTGTCAGAATTGGTGACTCTGAGGTGGCCTTAGCAGCTGTGTTCTCTTTCATGAAATTGAAGGTCGGTCTCATCCCGATGATACAAGGTTTAATATCTTCAAGTTTCATTTTTAATGGTTCTGCTTTGAACAAAATATACATTCTCAAACACCTGCAATCTGTTTTGTTAGACAAATATACCCTGGGAGCAATCCAGTCTTCTGAGAATAAACATATTGTAGAACTGAATCTTTAATTGTACCAAAGTATGCTGTATTTTAAAAACAATTATTCTCTATACTCATATTAATGAGACAGCCTTATCTCTTAGCAAAGCCCTCCTAGAACAGATAATAAGTCAGAGACACTAAGTAGTTATCAAGTCCTTAAATATGGTGGCATTTCTTGACCTATACCAAGTAATTAAATTTTTGTACCCTGCCAGTCACCTAAGTGGTGGTCACAGACTCCATGCACACTCAGTGTTACTTAAATAAGATTGGTCAGTCTGTTCAGGGTGCTGTTCAACACACTAATAGGCACTGCCCTTGACTTCACCTGGTGGGCAGCTCTGACCCAGTAGAAATACCCCCTGCTTCTGTGAGTCCTGCCCATTCCCCTCTCCCTCCTCTTCCTCCTCTTTCTTGTCCTTCATTTCATTATATTGTATCTGGTTTTCCAAAGAGCTTTGGCTGCTACAATTCAAAAATTAAAATGCCGTCTGAAGCCATGATTGCACACACAGAGCAGACAGCCCCTGAATGATTTCCTGCAGCTGAGCAGCTTTGCTGTTTCATGCACTTGAACTTTTGAAGGGGAGGCATTGCCTCTGGGTCTGTGTTTTGTGCGGTTATGGGAATAGGAATGCTCTCAGCTCTATGGTTTCTGAAACCAGTCACAATAAGCTACTGTCTTCTACTGTGAAATATCTGAAACCCATTTTGTTAAAAAGAATGTCAGCTCACCCAAAGGTATTTGGCATTGCTGCTCTGGAAGACTGTTGTAAATTGATTGTGATTTCTTATGTACAAACACTTAGAGGGCTTGTTTGCAGGGGATGGTAGCTCAGGCCCTGTATGGGGAGTCGCTAAATAGTTATCATTGCATATTTTGGTTGATAGTGGAAATTTCATTATATAATAATTATGTAGAGACTTGTGATTAGATGGCCAATAGGTATACATTTTAACACTGAAAAATAAATCGGATAGCCAATACCCTTTAGAAATTTATTGGGTGTTTTTGTTAATTTGTTTTACAGGTGTGTCAGTTCATGTTTATTGTCAGCTGGGCTGGATTAAGACTGCTGGACAGGTAAATGGATAATGAGAATGCTAACTATCAGTGGCTTAACCCACGAATGGAAGTAGGGTCTCAATGGCCCCTTCCTCTCTTACTCTTCCCCTACTCTGTTTCCTGGGTACCATGAGGTGAATAGTTTTGCCTAAGTACTCCGTTTCAGTAGAATGTATCTGCCTTTAAGCCAGCCTACCATGGACTAAAACCTCTGAAACCATGAACGAAAATAACCTTCTCCTCTTAAGTTGTATATTTCCTGTATTTTATGCCAGCAATGCAAAACTAATAGAACAAGTTAGCATCTCCTTGAATTTATGTTTGAAAAAAATTATAATACAGGAAGGTACACGTTTGCTCATAACAAAAATGGCATCAGGATTGGAATTTGAACTCGGTCTTTGGCTTTACATCTCACATGTGACCCACAGTAATGCTGTCTCCTCAGTGCTTTCTGAGAGTTGGCCAAATATTTAGTTAACTCTAGGCAAATTGGAGACACCAACTCATCACTGTGATGACAAGAGCACTACACCAAATTGTCTTTCAACCAAGTCCTCATGAGTGTGAAACCCCTGCACACAGGCTGCCAACCTTTTCCAGGGGAAAATGATCCTCTCTCTCTCCTCTTTCCCTTCTATTCTTTTACTTTTTTTCCCAAATCCCTTGTTCCACTAAGTTCCACCTGAAAGAACCTCAGTGGATGATGTTTCCAAAATGTGATCCCAAAGATCAGGGATCCACCAGAAGCCCTCTCTGGGCACTGCTGGCCTGGTCCTCAGAAATGGGCCTCCCTACCAGGGTCTCTCATTTTGCAGCCAGAGCTAGGGAGAGACCACAAGCCATGGATCAGGAGTCACTGTCCTTCTCTAGGGGTTTTGGGAAAAAGGAGGTTAGCGTAAATTTTTCAGCCTTTAAAAATGTAATTTTAGAGTTTTAATCCAATCATTTAGTTCTTCTTGCTTGTATTTCTTTCACATTGGAAAATATTTCCCACAAAATAAAAAAGATTTGTTTTAAAAATTGAAGCCCTGAAGAAGAGCTACTTGATAATGACAACTAGGCTTGGTTTTTAGGGTGTTTCACTTATAGTAGAAACACAAACTAAGAGATGTAGATATTTTTTCTTCGATTGTTTTTAAGTCACTTTTTTCATTCTGTTCACCTAGAGATAGTCAGAAACATTTTAAGATGATACCAAGATATATATGTGTGGGTTTTGGTGACCTTGCTGCTTGATGGATCCAGCCTCGAGGCAGGATGCAGGGAACTGGGCTCTGTTGGTGTTGGTACGAATGTTACCACCTCTGAGGGACTGGAAGTAGGAGTCCTGCTTATGCCGGGCTTGGAGTTGGACCAGATGCAGATCTGAGAATGGACAGACAATGCCCACTGAAGCAAGTGGTTGGTGAGGGCCAGGCCTCCTCTGAAAGTCTGCAGTGTCCTCCTGACTCCACCCTGTGACCGCTCCTCAGAAGACCTGAGCGGTGCAGATCACTTTGGTGGCCCCTGCATCACTTTCATCTTCTATAAAGAAAAAATATCTCCCTTTCCCTGATCTCCCAATGGTCCCCTGTTCTCAGCGTCCACAGAAAGCTCCAGCTTGTTCCATTCCTGTTTGTAGTTTCTACTTTACAGGTAGCAAATGACCTTTTCTTACAGCTTTCCTTACATGGAGCCCAATGCTCTCTTATTTAAAGGCTGTGAGTGAGATGCATTTATTTTTTTTCTTTAACAGAAGCAGAGCAATGAGCATGAGAAGGACAAACAGTTGACACCATACAAGTAAACATATACATACGAATGCACACGGAACTCAGAGTCACAAAGAAGAAGAACAGAGAGGCGAGAAGAGCCCGGGAGAGGAGGAGTGCTTCGGAGACCCAGACCTAAGGTTGGTGAGCACCTCTCACAGCCTGTTCTGGGATTCTCACCTCATGGTGCCAGCCCCTGCTCCCTAAGAGGAGAAGCAGCTGAAGCCTCTCGTCTAAAATATCACTATCTGTGATGCTCACATTTGCAAATGCACGTACGAAATACAAAGATTTAAAACAGGGTAGCAACATTAAACCAATCTATGAATAAAGACGGGGAAAGCGGGGTTTAACTTTGAAAGGAAATCTTAACGCTTGCTATATTATTATCTACTTTAGGACTCTTCAAACATACGTTGGCAGGAGCCCCGAGAAGTGTATCCCCATTACTGTAAATTCCACTTAGAGCGTGATGGGGATTACTGTGAATCAAAAGCCAAGCCCTCCTTCGCTGGGGAGTGGCGGGCCTTCACTGCAGCCTCATTTCCACTAATCTGGGGCTGCTGTGTGATCTTTGATCACACCAAGTATTACAGATGGAAAAGTACTCTTTTCAAATCCCCAACGTGTTTCCAACTGTCAATAAAATCCTTTTTAAGTGTCAAAAGCAATTGCCCCGGTTTACACTTACACTGCTCACCATAGCAGTGAATTTCAGGACTTCTAAAGCAAAACAACCACCAAATGGCATAACTGCGGGCCAGAATCCTGACAGGCACAAGCACCTGCAGCTTTAAGGCATTAGGAATCCATTTCTGAAAATGGCCATTTATGTTCACTGCACTTTACAGATTAGGTATTTCACTCAGAAATACCTTATCAGGGAGGCAAAACAACCCCCACCCCAGCCCTGAATTAAACAAACAAATCTTACAGGTTACATGGCTAGCCAGATGTTTAAATTTGCACAGAAAATGAACTGTTCCTAGAAAAAACGATAAACGTTTAATATTTGCAAGCATATGAACAAAGGCTGTCTCCCATTTAGAAGGCGATCTCGGGGAAATTGGATTCTTCCCCATAAATTATACAAGAGGATGGTCTGCAGTAATTGATGTAATAAAGTAGCTGGTAGAAAGAGGCACAATTCCCTAAACTAGATAAAATAAGCAATTACTCTTCCTATCAGAATGGCTGTGTCAGTGCAGACCCGGTCCGAACACAGCCAGGACGCCCTGTTGCATTTAAGCATCGGAGGCCGAGGCCTCATTACCCTTCCAGGATGTGCATGTATAATCAGCCACTCTGACAAACGGGGGGGGGGGCTTCTGGCAAAATGGAAAGTGGCGATAAACTGTCCAGATGATTAATTCTGGGAAACCCTCCATCACACAGTGAGGACATATGCCCAGCTCCTCTGCTGTCCCCTTAGAGGTTTTCCTGCTAAACGTATGTGCATATTTTTCATGGCCACTGATATTTGAATTGCAGCCGGCCCCCACGCAGAACATGAAACACTTCAAGCTGCATAATGCTGACTAAATTATAAAGTCTCCGGTGGCCCGAGGAGGCAATCGCCATAATAATGAGCGTGCTGAAGTGACTCTTGCAGATCTCCCCGCCCCTTCACTTTAATGCCCCGGCTTATCAGGTTGGTGTGAGTTTGTTTTATTTTTCCACATAACATTACTGACCACTTGTGCTGGGCTTTGCGATTATCTCACTGAAAACAACTGCAGAAAAGGAATAAAGTCCCAGCTGCCAATTCATGATTCATTTTAATTGAATGAAGCAGTTGTTGGGCCCGTGATTGTTAATTGCTATTCTATTCCCTCTTGTTCAGGGAGCACTAATACAATGATTCATGCCCATTACATTTTGGAGCTTTGATTGCTTTAAATGATACCTTCCACCTGGATATCTAAAATGGGGGCATGAGCTCTGAATAATTTCTCTCAAGGTAAGATGTTTAATCATCTTTGAAGAAAATTAAAAACGAATAAAAGAGAACTTGTGCATTTAACATTAAGTGACAAAAGTAATGTGTGATAACAAAAGGTGATGTCTGTTATTTTAAGGTTTTGATGATATTCTGGTTGTTCCAGTCTCTTATTTCCTCCTTCAGCTGACACATAATAATCAAACATCCCTGTCGGGCATGGGGCTTTCGTGGACTTAGGCATTGTGTCCTGATCAACTCAAGACACTTTGGTTACCACCTTCACAAATATTTTTCATTTCCTTATTATCAAAACATTCAAATTACCTCCTAGCTATTTTGTTATGTGATGCAATATTATTGTTTAAACAATCCCATATTATCCTAGTCTGTTGTAATGATGGTGACAATTAGAGCACAATTTTCAATGTGGCATAGGACAAAGACAAAGTCATTAAATATTGTGAAAACCATCAGTTTTTAACTGTTTACCGCTCTTTTATGGGACCCACTATTTGCCAGGCATCGGTGAAGCAAGCACTTTGCACTTCTCCTAAGTCTAACAACAAAGACCTGTGTATGCCTGGGCATAAAGAAGCCCAGACCGGGACAGGAAATAAAACATCACAGCAAAGGTCAGATGGAGAGCGACTCAGCGGGAGGGTGTGGCAGTAACCTGACACTTGGTCTGTGTGTGTGTGTGTGTGTGTGTGTGTGTGTGTGTGTGTGTGTGCAAACTGCTGCCCAAGGGACCCTGTGGGAGCCACTTTCCCTCAATCCTGTGGTTAGGGGAGGGAAGCCCAGCCAGCATTTCAGATCCCTTAAGTAAGTCCTGGACTCACCAAGGAGACTCCGTGAACACAGGGGTGGCTGTTCAAGTGGGGCAGGGGGGCCTGTGGGAGCACTGGGTCAGGGCCTCTTGACACCAGAAATTTGATGGGGAAAATTAATTTGGCTTGTGCTCCTCTGTTGGGGTTTCCGAGCCATCAAAGGTAAACTCAAGGCACCTGGGATGCACCTTTGCCTTAAAATAGAAGATTCTGGGAAACAGACATAAGGAGAGAGGAGCAATAACCCGGGCTGACAACTTTATTGGTACCCTTAAGGCGACTCCATCCCCAGACCTCTATCCTGTAATCCAATAGTTGTCCTTGTACGCTTTATCCAGTTTGACTTGATTCTCTGATTTGCAACCAAAATAATTCCGAATACTGTCGCCCTTTTCTTGTTATTTGACTCCCATGAGAGCCTATACTTGCACTGAGATCTCAGTGGTCATCACAAGATGATAAATCTCCCGTAACTTAGCGAGCAAAATATGAGAAAAAACTGACTCTCTTCATGCAAAGGGAGGAGGCGGCTCTGGCCCAGACCTGTGAAGGCTTAGAATGTCAAGTGGAAGGACTTGGTGAGCCAGTGAGATGTGAGAGGTGTTTCCAATCATGGCATCAGAGTGTCAAAAAATTCCAGATCTTCTGCCAAAAACTAAATGTGTCTTCCTTCCATCCAGTTCTCCCCATGGGGGCTTTGAGGTTTCTTAACAGAGTGGGGTCTGTATTTATTCATGGGATATCAGAAGAAACCCCTGCACATCTGCTGTCGGGGAGGTTGCGGAGAAGCATAGGAATAATTCTCTGACAAGAGGGAATAAGCTGCTGTTCTTGCTTAATCCTGGGAAACACGCTAGAGGCAGGAAAGGCCTGTCTAGACGACGTGTGCCCTCACCCCGATTCCTGTTAAGTGCAGACTTAATCCAACCACTTCGACAGATGACTCCAGCCCTCTGGGTGGAACCACTGCAGATAAAGGTGAAGAGGAACAGCCCGCCAAGCAGCAGGAACGTGTGCCTGGGTGCAGTGAGAAGGATGCAAGTTTTACCCGTGTGAAGCTCACAGTTAAGGTGTGGTGTGGGGATAAAGAGAAGGGAGGGAGGGTGAGCAGCCAGGCTGCAAGATGGCCAGGGAGCTTCCCGTCAAGTAGGGAAACTTGCTTTCCTCCGCTGCTCTGTGTTCTTCAGCCTTCCTTGGTTTTGCTTAGAGAAGTGAACACGGGACACTTAGCCAGTTCTTTAGCTAATGGTTCCTTCTGACCCCTGATCTGGGCTGGCCCTGAAATGCCCATGCCATGCCACTGGAGTTCTTTAATAAGAAGTTTCCATTCACTTCACCATCTTCTCAGTGAATGGCACACAAACACAGCAGGCTTATTCATGAACTTTAGCCCCACTCTGGTCCAGGTCTGGATTTCCCCCAAGACCTAAGTGATTCAGCGTTAGTCTGTTGCTTGGTGTCACTGGGAGGTGGTGGGATTTTAAGAAACAGGATGCCAGAGGCCTTCTCATCTCTGGTGCTCACCCTTGAAGGGGACCTGGGGCCTCAGCCATCCCTCTTCTGTTTTTTCCAGCTCAGTGGAGAGATGAGCAGGCTTTCTGTGCAGTACTCAGATGACCTAATGTGCAGATCCCAAAACACCAGGTTCCCAAGGCCACAGCCTGAGCTCCAAAATCATGAGCCAGAACAAACCTTGTCTCTTTATAAGATGACGGTGTCAAGCATTTGTTCCAGTAACTGAGAACTGACTAACACAGCCCCTGTGTGATGACCAGCCTCGTCCTACACCCTTGCCTCTCTCAGCTTGCTCTCTTCTAGGGCCCTGTCCTCAATGTGTAGGAGCTCAGATCCAGGGCAGCCAACCATATTAATGTTCTCTCTGAGTGATGAACACATGGGTGTTTTATAGATGTACGTCTGCCATCCGTGATACTTACACGCATTTGTGGATATTAGTGCATATGTGTGGTAGTGTGACTATTTCTATCCCCTCTCCTCCTTCCCCCACAAAAAGTCGGCCCCCAGCTATTTATCACCTCTCCTTTATCTTACGCTTTCTTTATATTTGGGCTTTCTCATGTCTGGGAAATTATGCAATATTTAATTTCTGCCTCTGACTTATTTTACTTAAGGTTATAGTCTCAGGAGCCATCCATTCTCCTGCAAACCATGCTGGTATTTTTATAAAACCAAATGTAACGGAGGAGGAAACAACGACGTCTCCCTCCTCCACCCACGCACTGCCAGGAAACACCCACAGTCCTCTCTGTAGGGCAGCCGAGCTGCAGTTCCAAGCATGAGAAGACTTGCAAAGTGGATTCCTAGATCTGGGATCACTGTGCAGAGGCCCTGAAAGAAGCATGGGCCTTCCATACACTGTGTTAAGCAGTTAACGAAAGAAGAAGCCTGCCCTTCTATGTTCGCCAGTCTTTGTCATTCTTATCCTCTAATGAAGCATTTGTTTGCATTTAATTTTAAGGAATAATTTGACTTTTTTGCCTAAATAGTTTTTACTGCCTTTTCCAAAAGCTCTGTGTATTCTTTGATAATTTTTGCACTGTGCCTGTCTTTAGCTTATTGATTGATAGATATTTCTTACATGTAACACCTTTGGCATGAATTATGAATATTTATTGTGGTTCCTGATTTTCTGGTTATGGATTTTAGCCATGAATATTTTATTTAGTAAAGTCTCATCAGTTCTTATCGTTTAGGACTTTTAAAGATTTTTGTTTTTTGGTTTTTGGTTTTGGGGTTTTCTTTTGGTACCAGGAATCAAACTTGCATCGTTCAGCGAGGCTGGTGGTGGAAGCACTGAGCTAAATCCCTGGCCCCAGGCCTTTTGAGTTTTGATTCCGACTTGGAAAAGTCTTTCTTTCTGTTTTTTTTTTTGGTGTTTTGATACAGAGTCTCACTATGAGACTGACCTAGAACTCGCTATGCAGCCCAGGCTGGTCTCAAACTCACAGCGATCCTCCTGCCTCAGCACCATCACGCCCAGCAAAATGTCTTTCTTACTATGATGTGACTCTGTCAGTGAGTCACCAAGCTGGGGTTGCCACTCAGTGGCAGGCACTTGTCCAGCCTGCCTACAGCCTGAGTTCGACTCCCAGCACCGCAAACTCGCATTCTCCTGAAGCACTGTTGCTTCGTGTGACATTTTAAAGTGACGATTCCTCGCTCCATCCAGGCATAAAGCCCAGCATCTTTATTTTTTCTTAAAAACATGCTTTATTAATATATGCTTGTAACATAAGCTGACCGCATCCACCATGTGGAACTGGCACACATGGGTGTCCTGTCCTGACCATTTCTACAACCTCCTCCTCGCTCTGTGTCCCGCTCTCCCTCCGGCCCTCAACTCCTCGTGTCCACCAAGCCATGTCCCTCTTTCTTACCATTTCGTTTTTGTTTTAATCACGATATCTTTGCATTGCATTGTGCTCATTAAATTCTTTTATATTTGGGTATCTCATATTAGAGAAATCATGCAGTATTCGTCCTTCTAGGTCTAACATTTCACTTCCTGCGGTGGTCTCAAGATCCATCAGTTTCCTACAAATGACTCAAACTTAAAAACAGAAACACTGGATCTGCTAGAAGAAAAGAATGAGCAACCTCATGAAAGCATAGTCCTAAGCTCAATCTATGTAAGCAGAGGCGCAGTTGCACAAGACATGGTACCAAGCATCAACAGATGGAGTTACACCAAGTTAAAAGCTTCCGCACAACAAAGAAAAGAACCAACAGAATAAAGAGTCAGCTTCCAAGAGATAAAAGTTTGTCATCCACTCCTTGGGCAGAGGCCCAGTATCTAGAATACATGACAAACTGAAAAATATTAGCCCCTCAAAAATCAAGGACCTGATCGAAAGGGGGCAATTGACATGAACAGGCATTTCTTAGAAGACGTAAAAGTGGCTAATAAACATGCAAAATGTGTTCCACATCTCTGACCACTAGAGAAATACAAATCAAAACAACAAGAGGCTCCAGCTCCTGTGGGCTATGACAATGGGTGAGAGCGTTACAGTTTTTACAAACAACAGCAGGAACTGGTTATGGATTGCCTGATCTTTTTTTAGGTGACTGTGACAGCTAAGCTGTATTATCAGTTGGATTGGCTTTAAAGTCCAACTGAGGATTAGTGAAGCACACTGCTTGGTGTGCCTGGTGGGATCGTGGAGGGCAGTGGCAAGGCAGGAAGAGCCATTACCAAGGACTCAAAGACAGAAGGACCTGCGCAGAAGAAGGAGAGGAGGACGACACTATGAATATCGTCATGGAGATTCCTCGCTAATCTAATTCTAGAAATCCCATGTGACCCAGCCATTCCCCTGCTAAGTATCTTCCCAAAAGAGTCACGATGTCACAGCAGTGTGTGCACAACTCAAAAGAGCTAAGTTATGGCCAATTTCCCACCACAGATGAATGGATCGAGTGGATGGTTCCATCTGTACAATGGAGCCCCGCCCAGCCTAAAGAAGCATGCTTTTGTTTCACACTACTTTAAAAACTATTTAATGTATGGATTTGAACTTATTTTGGTGAAGGATATAGGGTAGAAATCCTACTTTGTTTTTTAAAATGCTATCTGGTTGCACATATCACACTTGTTGAATAAGCTCTATTTTCTCTCAGCAAAATGATGCCTTCATTCTCAAGTATACAGCCATAATTTTTGTCATGTTTCTAAACAGTGTCTGTACAATAAAAGTGGTTTGTTTAACTCTCAGGTATTACAAGGTAGATTTGAAAACTTGATAGCATTGATCCTTTCTTCTTTTTCTTAACACTTTCCTCAATATTGGACACATTTGTTTTTCCACATGAACTACTGAACCAGGATTTCTAGTATCACAGACACACACACACACGCTGTCTCTCTCTGTTGCCCTCTCTCTCTCCTTTAGTTCTTGGTTTGAAGGAAGGGGATTTATCACAGTTATAGGCAATTTTAGTGATGCAGACATTAACAAAAGAAAGTACATTTTCATTTAGTAACCTCTTCACTGCTATTCCAAAGATTTAATACTGTTGTAAAGTATGTATTATTTTGCTTCTACATAGGTATTTCTTTCTGCCTCTGTTTTTACTATCATCAATTGAAACTGTTTTATCCTATTACATTTAGATATTGTCTGTATACAGAAAAGCTAATAACTTTATACATGGACTTAAGAATAATAACATTTTCCTAATTTTCAAAGCCCCAAATATCAGTGTTATACCAACATCATAAGAATGTACTTAAGCTTTTCTTCTGTATCTTAACAATTTAGAACCAAACTTGAAGCTATGTGTTCTCCAGTAAATCAGCCCTAGGTGACATTTATTGCCAGTGCTTACTTGAGGGATTAATTCCCTTATTCACCTCTGCACTCACTATTTATTTATATATGTATATATTTGTATTTATTTATATGTATAGTTGAATAAGGGCTATGTTTGTCAACTTTCTTCTATGTTAACTATTGAATGTTAGTATTTTGATATTTTATCTGTCAGGAGAATTTACATTTTAAAAGAACTTCACTCATTCTGTGTTTATATTTTAAGCAAAATCAGTATTTTACATTAAAAATAAAAAAAAAATTTCAAGTAATAATACACCCATCCACCACTGAAAGACAGAAAAGGAAAAATCAAAGTAAACCATACAAGTCTGAGAAATGGTAAATAAAGGTAAGTGAAAATTAACCATTTGGTAAAAGAAAGGCAATAGAGACAATAAATGAAACTGCAAGTTCATTGTTTAGGAAAGTGAAAGTTCTTCAGGAACTAACATGGAGAAAAAGTTGGTACTGAGCTCAAAGTCCAAAGTGACCTCCCCCATGGGAGGGAGGGTCAGGAGGGCTGTGACCAAGAGGTCTACGAAGGCTCAGACTTGGCCAAAATGGCTGGGAAAGTGTCTTTCTGTCTCTGTCTCTGTCTCAGTCATGTCTCCCTCTCCTTCTCCCTCCCCTCCCCTCCTCCTCCTCCTCTTCCTCCACCATCTCTCCACCCCTGACTGCTGATGTTTTGTTTTGAAATCAAATTCTCCAAATACTGCCTGGCCCTAGCTATATTGGGTTCTGACATCAATCAATTCAAATAAATGAAGGATCCTCAGACCCCTGCCAAATTTTGGAAGCATTTACAGCCAAAGCACTACCTGGGGACAGTGACAACACGAAGACAGGAGCAATCTTCTCATGGTCATCGTAAGCCTCTGAATCCACCTAGGTTGCGGGAAGCAATGAACCTTCTTTTATTGCTCTCAAGACATGATCAGACAAACTAAGATAAAACGTTTTTCTAATTCCCGTTAATACATTTTCTAATTCCCAATTTCTACATTTTAAATGGATAGAACTAGAGATCATCATGTTAAATAAAATAAGACATACTCAGAAAAATATGTGGTGTGATCAACAACTACACTGGTTGTTTAAAATCCTTTAAATTGCTGCAGTAAAAGACCATTCATTGCCATGAATCCCCTTCAGGATCCTGCCCCTCGCTCTGAACACACTCATCCCATCATTTTGGCCGCTTGCTGCAGCAGCTCTGGAGTCCTCTTTCCTGAGTGTCTTTGGTTTCCTTGTTGTAGCAGCCTTGATGTCCTGAACTGATTCAAAACATTGCCCTTTCATGATCATTTCGACCTGGAGGTGGATCCAGACATCACACAGCACCAGACTGGGTAAATAAGGTGGTTGAGGTTGCACTGTCCTGTTTTCATTTGATGTACATTGCTGGACATATTTTGAATCCATTTAAACATAGAGGCAGCCAGGACAGAGCAGCAGAAGACACTCACAAAGAGAACTTCCAGGACCGCTGCAGGAAGTGGCAATGGTTAGGGGCCCTGAGGGACAGCGTTTTGAAGGGCATCCACGGTAATGTGTCTTTTATTGTAATACATTTTTATCTCTATTTAAACTTTCACTGTATTTTGATCATGCCTCTTACAAATACCACATTTCCCTCACCTATAGAACTTAAATACAAACAAACAAACACATGACCCAACCGGAAAGCAGAAAGGAGATAGAGGAGAAGGAGGGAGTAAGGACAGGAGGGGAAGGAAGAGCAAGGGGGGTAGTGCAGGGTGGAAATGTTTGAGGTATGCTGTGTGCGTGTGAGGATCTTTCCAAGTGAAACTCAGCATCCCCACAACTAACCCGCATTCATAAAAAGCAGGGGAGAACTTGCTGGAGCATTATTCACGCACATGAAGAGCTAACACTGTCCATCATTGACAACTGGAAATTGACCTCTTTTATTGCACTACGAAACCGAGAGAATTTAACCAACATCATCCTGTTACAGTTTCAGAGGGAAAAAAACACTCAAAATTACAAGCACTTGGGTCCAATAACTGTAAACAAATGCAAAGAGCAGAAAGAACCCTCTGAAACACGGAACTGAAGAGCCGTGTAGTAGACTTAGGCTATGTCTAGTCTTACCCTTTATTCTTCCTTCACCTGATTCTTTCTGTGCTTTTACAAGTTAAATCCCACTAAAACAACACCGGAGTAAAGAAGGCCACGTGACACATCGCCACTTTCTCACCTGTCCCGTTTATTCTTTTACGACACTGAGTGTTTGAGATGTTATTATCTAATGAGTACAGTTCTCTGCTCACTCCACACTGAAGATGTAAGTGAAGTTTAGGAGCAGAAGTTGAAAATCCCATGCAGGTGTCTGTCCTCTGTAAGCAGTGGAAATGCTGTCCTGCATCAGCTCATGAAGATTTAGGGGAGCTGTGGTGTGGGTGGGGTGCATAGCTTCGGGCTCACTTTCCACTCCTGTTCTGCCGCAACCCTCAGAAGCTGTGAGGAAGAACGGATAGGATGCAGGCTCCAGGCTAAAGCTTTGTATTTAATTCTAATTTTTCCCCTTCTTCAGCCTAGGATTGTGGCTGAGTTTTCAGAATTGATTTTCCTCCCTGAGCCTCACTTTCCACAGGAAAATGTAAAATGGAGACAATAATCCCAAATTTATCAGTTTGTAGTTAGAATTCAAGAAAACAACTTCTACAACAATAAGTGCACACACACACACACACACACACACACACCACAGGCACACACAGCATTCTGTAAAATTAATCACCTGCTCCATTATTCATTGCATGGAAAACTCTTCTTAATATGACTCAAAGTGAAAAACAGCAGCAAGGGAGTTGGACGTAGGTAGTGAGGGTATGTGCTCAGCTCCCGGTCCTGTGATGAATTAATTCTTCAGGTTTACTCTTTCTCTTAGTTTTAACACTGTGTTCAATTTTTGAAAACAGAAACTGAGGAATAAAGAGGATGAAAGAGGACCATCCCCCATCGAATGCAGGAAAAAATAATAATCTCCTGTTTCTCACAAAGCCTGAGGCGCACGGCTGCTCCAAACTCTCTTCTTTAGCCACATCTTTTTACTTTGACATCAGTAGTCTTCATGCTAAGAGCTTCACCGTAGTAATATTATTTAGGAACAGAACTGATGTAGTACAGTGCAGGGGAAGGTGAGACGGAGAAGTTTCTAAGCGGTAGGAGGAAGTGAAGAAATTTCAAGCCTTGTAAAAGAGAGTAGAAGTATTCCTCATGGTGAATATTATTTGGAATCATAAAAGGAAGCTTCAAAAACTTATCAGTTATATCAATTATCCCACCTGGCAATTATTTTCACTGAAAAGTACAAAACAAAGCATTACAATTGCATGTTGACTTCACAAATATTATACATCTGTGTAGATTTTTAAAGAAATGAAAACCTTAGTTTGCAGTTATGTAGAAGAACTAATAAAAGAAATATTGATAAACCTTGCATGTAAGTATAAAATGACCTACATAAGCACATGCATTTCATAAATCTGAACCTAATAATGTTTCCTTCGAAGAAGTTTATGTTAGCTATAAATAATAGAAAGGAGTTTCCTTCACTAAGATATATAACATACAATAGTTACATTTTTAGATTAATAATGTGATTAAATTCACTTTTTAAACTCCCATTTTAACTGTGGGCTGAATTGTTTAAAAGCTGGTTTCTGAGTTTATGTAGGCTTTGTCTTCGATCACTTCTCCTACCTGCTGATGGGCTTTAAGTGAATAGATTCAGGTAAAAGAGGCATTTTTATTATCATACTTACTAAAAACCAACAAGGATGAAAAATAATTATTCAATCCACCTACAAGTTATACTACTTTTGACTGAATTTGGCCAGTTCTTTCCTTTTCCTTTGTGATTACTACCACAATATAGAAAAGCCAGCTAAAATTAAATATTGCCAGGTTTCCGCTCTGCTGAAATGTGAAAGATTTTTGGAATAATCTTTAAAACACTTTTCCTTTCAAATTTAGTTGTTTGCTTACAGCATCTTTTAAAGTAATATATCTATTTCACTTATTGTAAGGAAATTACATAATATGGAAACTAAACTAATATGTATTTCAAAGTGTCCTCTCTTTGTAGAAAAGTTTTCTTTTTAATGTCAGCTTTAGTCTTGAACTCTAAAGAGGGAGCTTTAAGCTTCTTCTGTATTTAGAAATGTCCGACCTAAGACACCTCAGGTTGGTCCTGCCTTCCTCTCTGCACCTACCAGCAAGACTGTAAAATTCCTTTTTATAAAAGAAAACTGTACCTCTCATCCATGAAGTTTGACGCTTCTGGTAAGAATTTTGCACTTATTCAAGCAGAAAAATGTCTCTCTACTACAAGATGTTTTCATTGTGTCTTCTCTTGTTAGACATGTGTAAATATTTTGGGATATTTCTCTCAGTAAACAAATTAACCATCTCCTTCCCAGAACCCCTGGCTTGTGATCCGAGCTAGTCTACAAATTCTGTGACGGATAAATCTTGCATGTGCTGTTTTCTTAGACTGGAATCCTGAGCACAGTTAATCACAGGCCATCACCCACCCTGGACAGGGATGGACCCAGATGTCAGTCCACACAGTAAACATGCACAAATTAGATGATTATTTTTGAGATTAAAATAAGTGCAAATAGAAGGTCTTGTATTTTCCTTGCAAGTCCGAGTACATCTTGGAATTCAGGTGACACTCACACCCTGCTTTAAAGTTACTGGCATGAGTCTGTCCAGATGAATCTTAACACCGGAGATTTTTCAAGGCCTGTAGTAATTAAAGACTTCTTCTCCACAAGTTCTGGCTGGCCTGGCAATTCTGTGATCAACAGATGTCAACACCGAGGCTGTGTGACTGTGGGCACCCGTGGACACCACCTTCTCCTTCATGCAAGCAGAGGGCAGATCTGTCCTCTGTTCAGTCAATTACAAGGATTCCATGGAGGAAGAGGCCTTTGGAAGTCTTGAGCCGTCTGTTTCCTTTTCATCTGGAGATGCAGATTTCACTCAGGGTCATGCTTGTCCAGTAAACAGCTCCTTACCCGAAACTCGAGTTATCACTGGATTAGGATTGTAAACAAATGGAGAGAGGGGCTGAAAACATTTTTATCGATAACAGGAGATGGAGGAATGGAGAGGAAAGCTATGAAGATGACTTCTCGCCTAGAGTCGAGCATGTAAATAAGAGGATAGACTACGTGGGTGAAGAAGGCCTCTCCGCTGGGTCAAATCCGCATGCCGTCCCTCTGCTTGTGGGCTCACGGCGTCCTCCAAAGAGAGCTGGCTCAGGGAAGCTGGCTGCATGTTATAAGTTGAGGAAGACAAATGGTTTGCTAGGGCTTTATGGACTTGTTATGACAGCTAATTTCGTATGGCCTGACATAGTATCTGAGTGCGTGTACAGATGTTCATTCATCTAGCCCCACTCTAGATACTGTAAATTGAGTACCTCTGGACGCCCTGTCATAATCGCTGACAAACGTCCCTGTTACCCACAAGAATGAAAGTTGTAAGTCACAGGATTTCAACAGGGAAAGTTAGCAGAGAACTTCGGGGCCATGCATCTTTTTAATGACTTTATGGCAGAAATCTTGCCTGGGGTTTACGATGACAGGCTACCAGGAGACTAGAAGGACACCTAATGAATTGGCCATAGCTCTGATTTATGTGACAGGAAGTGTGACGGAGGAGGGATTATTGACAGGCTGCTGAGTTATCAGCCACTCCGTGATGCCACCCACTGTGCCCGAAGCCCTGTCTTTGATTTCTTGTTTGCTGTGGTTTCTTTCAATATCATAAGGTCAAGCAGCTGCAAGGAGCCACAGCAGAGTGGGCCTTCTGGAAAGGGCCCCCATGCTCCTGGTTCCTGCACAACCCAGGAAGCTGCCAGCTCCAAGCAGACTGGCAGCCATGTGCTTCTCTGCTTTTCATGCTTAGATGCTAGTATTTATTTGATTTTTATTCAGAGAATAATATAATTTATGGCTTCATCTATAGCTTCCAACAGATTCAAATAGATCCAAAGATGTCATACGTTTTAAACTCTGTAGTTTATCACAAGGACTGTGAAATCCACACCCACATACATAACCATGTTAGCTGCTTAAATGCCCTGGCTTCAATGACCAGATCCTTGGCTTTCTGCATGTTGAACATCTTGAAAAATAAGACTTTTAAGAAGGCTAGTTATAGAATCAGCCACATTGTATATCGATAGTTAAGTAGGTATTTCTTTAGTTAGAGTATAAAACTTAACATAATTTCATAGATTTTTATGGCCAACACTTGTTAGGGTCTCATTTAAAGCCTTCCATCTTGTTGAAATGAAACTTCCAGAAAGAATCTCCAACAAATCTTCAGTTGTAAATCAACTTCTATTTAAGGTCACATGCAGTAAAATGATATGTAATCTGTTCAGTGAGTGTTCAAACTGTAATGTTAGTGTGTTACACATATGTGGACATTGGTGACATTAGGAGTAACAGTTTTGGCATTTTCTGTGAGCTTTCAGGTTCTAGCTTCTGTGAAAATCACAGCTGTCAGATGTGGCTTCATCTATGTAATGCTCTGGGTGGAACACATCATCACATGGGTGACAGGAAACAAGAGTTTTCAGTCCTCCTGGTAGGACTCATGGAGCTGTGGATACTGGGTTCACTTCTAAGCAGGCACTTAGATATTACTGGACCAAGAGTTGAGGGATCCACATAACATGCTTTGTCAGTTGGAGTTAAATGGAGAAACAAAGACCTCAGTGTATAAGACATGTATAGACCTTTCTTAGGTCTAATTCCAGAACAAGCCATACAGTATTCCTCATCATGGTGGCCTACGGCCCGATGACACCAGGAAGGAGGACATTCCTTAATGACCCTCCCATCTTCTGCGAAGGCCCAATGTAGGCCAAGTTGGATTAGAACTTTTCTTTTGCAAATTTCTTTCATACATTTTTCCATGATTAAGGTTCCCGGAGGAACACTGACCACCTGAAAAGGACCAGGACCTTCTGAGTTACTGACACTCCAAAGTAGCCTCTAAGGAAAATGCCAATAAACAAATCAGTCATGAAGATAAAACAATGGCACTCACAGTTTCCTGGACCCCAGGATTAACTCTCCCATGCTTAAAACATTGCCAGACTCCACTCAGACCCCTACATCTGCTCACAGTAAACGCTCCCTGCTCTTCAGCGTGGCTGCCTGGGTGTCCAGTCTGTATTCTTCGTTGAAGACACAGAGAACAGAGAATGAAAGATGGTTTCTCCCCAGCACCAGGCCCTGCTTCCCATGACACGCCTACTGAGTAAGACCTGAGATGTTCCAAGTGCGTTTCTGTGGTCCCTGGAGCCATCCAATAACTGTGTAGACCAGAAGTGGCTTCAGCAGATGAATCTCAGAGGGCATCACGGGCTGGTGAGGGCACTTCAGGGACCTGTGGCCTCTCTCCGCTTGCTTTGGCTACCAGTGAAAGTGGGAAGCAGTTGCAGAGGGTTGTACACCTGTTGTGCACTTTCATTTTTTCTTCAGAAAAATGTTGCTTTAGGTTCTTTACCTGTTTTCTTAATCATGCTATCTGGTATCTCTTCCCATTGAGTTGTACAAATTTCCTGTATATTTTGTACATAAACTCTTACAGATCTACACTTGACAAATATTTTATCCCAATACATAGCTGAATTCTACAATCTATCGAAAAAGATTATATAGCTTAACAAGTGGGATTTATCCCTGCTGCACAGAACTGTTTTAACACTTATAAATCGATCAGTGTGATACACCATGTTAATATAATGAAAATAACACAATAATCTCAATAGATTAAGAGAAAGCATTTTGAAAATATTCAACATCTTTTAGTGATTAAAAACTAAGCTACAGGTATAGACAGAAATATCCTGAATATAATACAGGCCGCTTATAAAAAGATCAGACCAAATATCATGATAAATTGGGAAAAAGTTGAAATATTTTTCTCTGTGGTCTGTTTCAAGGCAAGGATACTTGTTTGTCACTTTTTAATCTAGTACTTAAAGTACTAGAAGAGCAAGAAAAAATAAAACAAAGGAAAAATAAAGACAAGAAAAAATAAAACAAAGTATCCAATCCAGGAAGAAAAAAAAAGAAAAATTATGCCTCTTTGCAGATGAGGTGATGCCATATATAGAGAGAAAATTCTAAAAAGTACTCATACACACATACAAAAAACTGTTAGACCTAAATTTGTGGAACTCCTACAATAAATTCAACACTCTGACAGAATAGAAAAACAATACACAAAAAATTCAGTTGTATTTCTTTACACCAAAAACAATCTTTCTAGAAACAGAAATCAAGAAAAGAATCCCCTGTATACTATCATAAAAACAAAAAGAATAAAATATTTAGGAATTCGAATGACATTTTTAACAGAACCAGAAAAAGCAATTCTAAACTTTATAAACAACAAAAAACTTTGAATCACCAAAACAATCTTGAAAAAGGAAAAACTAATTTCACTCTCACTGGTTTGAATTACAAAGTTATCATAATCAAAGCAGGAAGGTCCAGTGCTGACATGCAGACACACAAAGGATGAAAAGAGTAGATAGCCCAGTTAAAGACTTTAACAAAAGCCCCAAATCTCCTGGAAGATAGCCCTAAGGAAAAGCTTCTTGGCATTGCACTTGACAAAGACTTTTTGCATGTCACACAGAAAGTGCAGGCAACATATTTTAAAAAGATAAATGAGATTGTATCAAATTAAATAACTTCTGCATAGCAATGGGAGCAATCAATGAAATGAAAAATGCTAATCCTCTTGGAGGGTCTCAAATTATCCACAGATGGTAATCATATGATCTACCTTTAATTTCCCTCCTAAACTCAATGTCAGTGGAAAGGTATTTTGAATGATATTTTAAAGAAATATTTATTTAAAACCATGGAATGAGTGTATTACCAAATCTTGTTTACAACTTCCTGCCATATTTAGGAACACTTACTGAAAAGATTACTGCAAGTTTTATTTGTAATTGGTCCGTACTTGTTTCACTCGGATATAAGATAACCAGAATCTTTTCAATAAAAAGCAGCAAAAAAGTATCCTTGCCCTAAAAGTGTATTACATATGTACATACCTCTGTAATGTTACTTAGTAATAATCCCATGTGGTCTTAAATTATAATTTATATTGAGTTCTTTCTTCAATACATTTAAATTGATTTATCTTTTTGCCCCAGTCTTTCATCCCTTTTTTGGCAGGTAGAAATTAGCTGTTGAATATTTCTTTTATTTGAAAGTGTTAGTGCATACTGTATCCCATGGGTTCTTCCGTGCTAAAAATATGTATCTGTTCTTTGGTTATTTGAATAACCATGGCTGGGTGTGCTGTTTCCGAATCACCTCATCTTTTCTGAGGAATAGTTTGTTACACTGTCCTCTTCAAATGAAAGCTATAAGGATTCATGAGGCCATTCCGACCACACACTATGGGCAATAGGGGTGATTTCACGATTATCTAGTGAAATGTTTTCTGTATTTTTTTGTCTACCGGTTTCCCCAGGGCTGATCTTAGAAATCGCTACTTGGTATACTGTCCTCCTTACAATCCGTGAGTGGGCACACTGTTTAGGTTAGGAAAGTATTCTTGAATTGTAACTTGATACCATGTTTCTTCTTTTCTTTTTGTTTCTCTTTATCGTGAATATCAGTTGTGTATAAATAGCATGTATTTGTCCTCTATCTGAATAATTTTCTCTCTACTTTTCAAAACCTCTTTATTTCTCTTTTCACTTGTTCTTCTTTCACCCCCTTTCTACTGCTCTGCCTGTTTGTATCCCTGAGGGTCCCTTTGAGGTGACTTCCTGTGGGAACACTTTCACTGACGACTTGCATTTCCTTCCTAGACTTGGGGAGCTCAGTTTCTTTATTATTCATTCTTGAGACCTTGTGCCATTACTTTGAACTCTTATTGGATAGACATCAGGTGTTCATTAAGATCTTTATTTTCTTAGGAAAATGATAGGTGACGATTTTCTTCCTTATATCTCTGGGCAAAAGGTGTTCCCCATACTTGTCTTTTTCTTCCCCCGTTCATTCCCCTCCATCTCTGCAGAGGTGTTTGGAAGGGATGCCTTCTTTTCTTTTCTTTATACTTTTCAAGCATTTGTTTTAACTCGAACACTCTAAGCACCAGCAGACTGAATGCTCAGATATCCTTACGTTTATGTCAGTGCCAGAGAGAAGACGCCCCTACTCCCCAGCAGCCCTGGACCGAGGGGTGAAGGAAGCACTAAGCTGTGTGAGGCTCAGGCACCAGCGCCCCTCCAGGAATGCAATCACTACGCACTGTAGCACTGCTGAGGCAAAACAAAAAGGAACTTCCTGAGTTTTACCTGCTTAGAAATTCACGTGTTGAACCAAGCTATTTTAACTTTTTGGTACCCCAATTTGGCAAATTTGTTTTGGGGCCACGCTTCTACTGTCCTGGATAAGAATTCCTCACCCGGCTCTGGACTTGAAAGACTTATCCTTTCTTCTAAAAGCACTGTAATTTATATTTTTACATGCAAACCTCCCATCCGTGTTCAACTAACTCTGTGAAGTTAAGCTTGAATATTTATTCACTTTTATGAATACATTTTTACAATTTCATGTCTACAAATTTTCATTTGCTACAGTACCATTTGTGGAAAGGACACTTTGTTTCCTTATGTACTTCTTTCAAAATCAGCTGAACATGTCTGTGTGCTTCTGTTCTTGGGTTTCTACATTGCTGCCTGCCTTGTTTTATGCCACCCTCTCTCTTACCGGTATCACACAGCTTTCACTACTGCAGCTATAAAAGACATCACTGTTAGACTGATTCTTCTCACCTTTTATTCCCTTAGTCAGAATTGTTTTTTTGTTGTCCTAGGCCATTTGGTCTTGCACATAGAGTTTAGAATGAGCTTCTTTTTCTCTACAAAATTTTTCACTGTTTATTGTATTACATATATAGATAGCCAGATGTGCTAGTGTGTACATATAATAACAACACTCTGGGAGGCTGAGACAGAAGGATCACAAGTCTAAGCCCACTTTGGCAACTTAGTGAAACCTTGCCTCACAATAAAAAATAAAAAAGGCTGAGGATGGACCTTAGTTTGAAGGCCTTGGGTTCAATCCCCAGTCTTAAAAAAGAAGAAATGAAAGAAAAAAAAAACTATAGGTACATTTAAGAATTGGCATTTTGAATATGTTGAATCTTCTAAGTCATAGGTTCAGTATTTATTTATTTCAATAGTTTCGAGTATAACACTCGGTTTCACAAGCACATCCCTTACTTTTCTAGTGTAAATTTTTACTTTAGCATAATAGTAGCCAGCTGTGCATCTCAGTACCTTTCCTGGAGGGATACAGGAAGCAATCTTTGTGTTTATCCACTTGGCACACTGAGTGGCAAGGTGTGCACGTGTGTGCAAAAGTGTCAAACTAGAATTTTCACCCACATCATGCTCTAACAGGTTGTATATATGTTTATCTGAGCATCTCAGAGAGTATGATACACCCACACCACTGTAGGAATTTTTTTAAGTTTTCTTTTGATTTTTCTGGTAGAAGTAGCTCAATTCAATACAAAGGCAAAAGAAAATGCTGATTTGCAAGTTTTGAAGGTCAAAAGTGAATCATCAGATGACTCACACATGGCTGATGAAGATGACCCACTGTGGTAGAATACATGTTATCATAGCAGAAGAGTGGTGTGGGTGGGTGATGATGATGATGATGACAATGTCAATGATGACTTTGACAATGGCCATGTGAGCCAAAGTTCCAGTAACAGTGACTGGAGCAAGAATCAACTGATACAGACACAGGGAATGCAGAGCTCCTTGATTCAGACAACGAAGAAAACAGAAATGCGAGTGCATATTTGGCTAGCTGAAATGTTGAAGAATGGTCACACAAGCAAATTGGATGATCTACTTTTAAAATTAGGCCAAACATATAGTGAGGATCTTTACAGGAGTGAAAGCTGTGGGACAGAATGCCACCACCTTTCAATGTTGGAAATTGTAACAGATGAAAGGCTGCAAGTTGTGAAATACACAAAGGCTGAAATACAAGTAAAATATTCTGTATGCATGAATAGCTATATTCAAAAATATTTTTATTGTGACACCTCATTAGCTGAACTGAAAGCACTCATAGGTCTGCTGTACTTAGAAGGGATTTCTCATGGTAATTGCAGGAATGTAAAAGACTTATGGAAAACTAATTGGTCAAAATATAGCATAAAAATATATGCCCTTATAGATGGAAAGATTTATTATGCTTTCAGTTTAGAAATTTATCTTGGAAATCAGCCACCAGGTCCTTATTCATGTAGTAGTAAACCAAATGTGAACAGACTTGTTGCTCCCATCCCCTAAATTAATCAGAATGTAACATTCAACAATTGGTTTACCAGTTTCCAATCAATGTTTCTTTTGCTAACAGAGCACAACTTGACCACTGTAGGAATTGTACACAGGAACAAAGCAGAAATTCCAAATGAAATATTGCAATTTCAAAACAGGTAATTGTATAGTACACTTACTGCATTTCAGGAAGATTTACATTGGCTTCATATATGGCAAAGAAAAACAAACATACTGCTGATGTCAACCCTGCACCATGATGTAAATATTGATAGGGAACCTCAGCAAAACAGAAGCCTGGGAAGGAAACTTTCTACCACAAAACCAAAGTGGAATAGATGTTATCAATGAGTTATGTAGCAATTATGACGCCACTCAAAACAAAGCTTTAGTCAAATGGCTGAGTTTTACTCATCCTAATTGTGTGTGGCATAAACAGTTTGATAATTTGCAAAGAAATTATCACAAAGAAATTTTCTTAGAGGACTGGGACTGGAACTCATGAGAGATCATTTATAGCAAAGGAAAAACAAAATGGTTCTGCCCAGGGAACTATGCAAAAGAGTTGTGGAGTGCACTGGTGAGTCACAGGTGAACAGGCAGGCACAGCATCACACAGACCTACAATAACAGGAAAACTAAAAGATGACAACAGAGCCCTATAAGAAAGGATAGGAGAACAAAACACATTCTAACAGTGTAAGTGATACCTCTGTATGGAACACACAATTTTCATGAGTGAAGAGTGCCTTGGGTGGGACAATTGAAGCAAAGATTATTTTTGTTGTAGAGTTCCATTAGTATTTTCTCTGTAGTTCACATAGGTTTGTATTTCTGATGTTATCTTTTAGGTTTTGTAAGCAAGTACCTTGCTGATGTGAAAATGTGGATGTCTATTCTAAGCACACATCACATATTTGATGTTTTACTTTATTGATATCTTATTTTCTTATTATTTAAGTGTTATAATTGAAGAAAAGATTATTTTTCTTGGAGAGTGAATTTGGTATTTCCATTATAGTTCATATAGGAATTAATTTGTTGTTCCTTTTTGGTCTTTGTACAGCAAAAAACGGTTAGTGTTGAAAACTTTGATGCTTTTTTATAAGCACTCAGTGAATATTAAAAATGTAGTACTTATTTTCATAATGTTTTCCTCTTTAGTCATTGTTTAATATAATAAAATTCATAAAATTAAAATTAATAGTTCATCAATAGAAACAGTCTAAAGACTAAACATGGGTTTGATGCACTTATGTTTCTGTGACTTTATGACAAAAGAAAAGTATTATGCTTTGTACTGTTTCCAAATTTTCAGCACTGAGATCTACTAGAGTTATATTTAAGTTTTTAATTGTGTTTTTTTCCCTTAATGCTCAAAAAGAAAGATGAGACTGGTGAACGGCTTGGCCCATGCCCAGCAGCCATGGAGAACCAGAGTCTCCTGCAGATCCAGAGCCTCTGTTCTCAGCAAGCCCAAGTTTGTTCTTAGCAAACTAAGGAAGCCATCTTAGTTCAGCCTGGGCCTCTCAAGGGAGACCCAAACCCTGAGCCCAGCATGACTACACAGCCCGACAGGTCCCCCATGTCCCCAAATAGCCCAGGCTTTTACACCCCCTGCAGCTCACCCTCACTTATACACAGCCAGGACTTCCAGAACCACGCACACTGCCCTGAGGGTCCCCTCCAGCATCCCAGGAGGCTCCAGACTCCACACAGGACAGAGGCACAGGAGGGCTGTGAGCACCTCTCCTCCACACTAACATTCTTCTTATTTTATTTATTTATATATATATTTTTGGTACTGGAGATCAAACTGGGGTCTTTGTGTTTGTAAGGCCAGTGGTGGAACCCCTGAGCTAAGTCCCCAGCCACTTCCTAACATTCTTGTTGGATGCAGAGATCTGGGGGCTGCTGTCACACCTGCGCCCAAGATCCCTCTGGGACATTTCTCCGCAGGGCTCCACTGACACCCGTAGTTCTGTCTCAGTCTCCCGGCCAGAGTGGGCCTCTGTAGCAGAGACGCAGCACCTCTGGGGGCCCTGAGTCACCACAGGAAGAGGCACATCCTGCAGCACCTAAGCTTCCTCTGGCCTTCGGCACAAAACAGGCGACTGTCCAGCCTCACATCCTGCCGGCCTCGTGGGGGTGCGGAGTGCAGAACGGCTCACCTGTACATCTGTGCACGCGCCAGACTTTTTGTCCGATTCCAGGGCCTGCATTTTTATTTCCATCACTTTTCTTATTTTTATAACGCAGTGGCTCCAGTTCCTCCTTGTGGCTGGGAAACCTGACCCTCTCAGTACTAATTAGTGGTGCCTGATGGGAAAACCGCACACTCACCAGCGTCAGTCACAATCAACCTCGCCAGTCAGTGATGTTCTTCGGGGTCACATCTCGTTACTCGGGTGGCTTCATAAACAGATGTGGCAGCGATATGACCACTTCACCGTCAACTCCGGACACGGGTTTGAGGGGCGCGTGGCAGATCGGCTGTGGAGCGGCGTGGAAAAGGAGCAGCGGAGAGTGCAGTATACATAGCTTCATAAACAGTGCATCATCCGGGGCCCACACCACAAGCAAACGTGCCTGCAGCGCGCATCCTCCTGAGCACACGGAAGGAAGCCCCGTGCACCCCACACAGCCAGCACCGGCAGCAGGTGGGACAGACAGCGCCGCCCGTGATCTTCAGGCATTGACGCTCTCCCTAATTCTCAGCCTCCACTCGTGGCGAGACTGGTCACGCGGAAGAATGCGAAGGCAAGACGTCGTCAATGTCTGAGGGATCCCCTGAGGGAACGATGCCCAAACAGCACACACAGTTCTTCCACGGGGGACAGGGTGCTCCCCCGTGCAGGGCCTACTCTGCAATCTGGTTCTTGGGTTCTAGGTGGGGAAAATGGATCTCAGGGGTTATTTTTCTATTGGAATCAATATAGGCGAGTGACTATAATGACTGAAAGTATTTGTTCTGATTTGGACATGTTTTACATTAAATGCGCCTAATAAGGCAACACTGACTATTACGTGAGGCTTACAGGTGAGATACACTGAACACCAACCAACTTACACTTCCCACTACAGGTGCAGTTGTAGGTGACCCGTCCCAAGTGTGACCATCCCATCTGAAGCCACCAAGGGTGGGAGGCCTGATGACCTCACGGGGAAGATGGAAAGTTTCAAACAATGAGAGGTTAAGGTATATAATTTAGGATCTGTTAGGAACAGCTTCATATTCCTCTCATCTGCCAGGCAGTGCAGAACAGTCCCCAGTGTCGGATGCAGGGAAGGAAGAGGAAGGAGGTGCTCCCTCCCCTTGGGGCCTGTGGACCTTTCTGCCTGGTCCACAGACAGCCTGGTCTGAACCCACAGCCCCCAGGAAGCAGCTGTGTCCAGGGCAAAGGGGTCCCAGCTGCAGCCCGAGGACCATGGCTTCCCTGACCCCGAGTCCCCAGACTGTGGGATCCCAGCTTCTGAAGCTGCTCCTTTCCTGGCAGGGGGTACTCAGCACTGCTGGGGGAGGCCCCACCACCCTGGGGCGCCGTCCTTGGTGCACACCCTGCCATCGGGCTCCTGGCTGTCCTCGACAGCCCAGGCACTGTTCTGCTCCAGCCCCTGCTCTGCCCCCGGCTCTACTGACCTGGGAAGCCTTGGAGTCCTGCTGTCTCCTGAGCCCTCCTGTCCTCACCTGTCTTGTGGTGGTTCTGCCTGAGCTTGGCCGTTTTCTGCCTGCACTGAGTCGCTCCCTCTGCCTCTCATAGAAAGGGGCAGATTCAACCGGCACCTGCTCACCTCCTCTATGAAGCTGAGTTGTTGTCCCTGTCTTCAGGTCACTGAGACGATGCCCAGTTCTCCTGCCAGCTGGCACTGCATGGCACTGCTCCATCCAGTGCCCACTGATGACTGCTCCCCGCCTGCTTGCTCTGTGTTGACACCACAACCTCCGAAGCTGTCCCTTGGCTGCAGACTGTGACCTTCCAGGCCTGACCTCCGGCCCCCAGGGGCGGCTCACCCTGCTGCCTACCCTGTGCGCTCCCCTGGACAGCCCCCAGCCCGGGACTCACTGAGAAGGCTGCTGCTGTGGGCTCCATGAGCAGCCCATCCCCCAGCACTCTGCAGAGCCCCCTCTTCTCACCGAGAGAAGAGAACAGCCGACTAAAGACAGAGGTGCCACGGTTCATGCCCACCTGCACTGAATGACTTCAGGCTGACAGGAGCCAACTGGAGAGAGAGACAGAGAGAGAGAGAGAGAGAGAGAGAGAGAGAGACAGAGAGAGACAGAGAGAGAGATAGAAAGAGAGAGAGAGGCAGAGAGAGACACACACAGAGAGAGAGAGACAGAAAGAGAGAGAGACAGAGAGACAGAGAGACAGAGAGAGAGACAGAGAGAGAGAGACAGAGAGACAGAGAGAGACAGAGAGACAGAGAGAGAGAGAGATGCTCCTTAGCACTGCTCAGGGCACAGGTGAGCCCCAGGCAGAGCAGAACCGGTCCATGTTGCTGTGGGAGTGCAACCTAGTAACCACGACGGAAACCTGTGTGACATTCCTGATGGCTGTGACTAGAAATTCCATTCCATTCAGCTGTGCCTCTTCTACGTGCCTCCCCAGAGGTATTACAAACACCACATCACAGTGACAAATGCACACCCACGTTCAGAACACAACTCATAGTAGCTCAAACTTGGAAGAAACTTATATGCTCATCAGTAGATAAATGGATGAGGGAAACATATTTATACACCAGGGAGGACTCTGCTGACATCAAGAAGGATCAAGTTGAAACCATTATAGGAAAATGGGTAGATCTGGAGACCATAATGCTAAGTGAAATAAATCAAACAGAAGATAACTATTACATGTTTTTTCTTATATAAGAAAATATTTTAAAAGAAAACATTTTATTAAAATATAAATAATTTTAAGAACAAAATAAGAGTGAGCTGGTAGGGAGCAGGGTGCAGACTGTGGAGATGGGAAAGGGTCAGGGGCAGGAGAGAGAGGAAAGAGGAAGTGAACGTCACAGTGCTGCTGTGTGTAAATTCCCCCAAGACCGTGTAAACGTTACCCACTATAAAGACACACCAACCACAGAGTCGGGCAAGTGCCCCACAGCACCACACTTAGGATCTGACGCTAAGGCTGGGCTGGAAATGGGACAGGTGTGAGTGCACACACACAACACACACGCACACACGCACACACGCGCACGCACACACGCACAGGCCACCTTCGGGAAAAGGCAAAGGAGAGAAGAGCAGAAGACGAAGATGTGCTGGAGAGACCCAGGACCCCGCCCCAGCATGGCCTGCACACCTCTGGATCGAAGAGAGCCGGCGCAGGGACCGAGGAAGTCTCCCGGAGGGGAGGCGCTCGGCAGCCCAGGCTGCAGCTGCCCCCGCCTCCAGCCTCCTCTCCCCCTGCCCCGTCCTTCCTAGAGCATCACGAAGCTGCTCCTTCAGAACCACGTGAAGGAGGATGAGAGCCATGCAGGGCCAGGACGGGCACAATGAGGAGGGAACCGACAGCAGCTGCAAGCCGGAAATGACAGCAGCCACGCTTGGGTAACCGCCGCTGCCGCAGTGTGGACAAAGACACCGGAGAAAACCCTCTGACAGAGGGGAAATGAGCACTGAAAGACCAACAGACTCCAAGTGGAATGGAACTGGGTTCAGTGGAGGAAAACAGACCCAGCGTCTTCCTTCATCTACTTAGGGTAAGTCAGCTTGGAGACGCCTCTCCACTGTGCTTCGTGCTCCTCAAAGCGAGCATCCGAAGCCTAGAAACGGACATCGAACTTACAATTCACAGAAGCAAAAGGACAGGAGAGAAGGCTGTGTGGTTCTCAAAAGTCAATCATGTAATTCACATTCCAGTTAGACTGGGAGAGGCGGGGAGACGGGGCGGGGCATACTTTGTAAACCTCCAATGTAACAGTGACACAAACCCTTTCAAAGAAACTCACACAACAAAAACCGACAGAACACCATTCCTCCCAGTGCCAATACAGAATTCCTAGGGCATTAACAAAGAGAATAGCAGTGCTTCAATACTATTAAATATATTTAAATCTTAAATATAGCCAGTGAGGTCCAAGATATAAGAGGTTCAACATGTGTATTAGCAGATCAGTCTTCCGCCCACTTTAGTGATAGAAACTGTCACAACTGAAAATACCAATTTCTGATTAAATGAAAACACAAATACCTTCTAAGACAGAAAGCTGTGTGGCCAGAGGCGCAGGGGATGTTTGAAAGTCTGATGTTGTGAGCAGGAGCTCTGCTCACCCTTTGTGGGGACTTGGCTGTGCAGTCAGAGCCCCACCCCCACCCTGCAACAGGTGAAAGCCACGCAGGTCACCGCCCCAAAGCAGACAGGTGGAAGAACAGAAGGACTTAGGAAGGGGCCCAGAGTGGCTCCCAGCCCGGCCCTCTGCAGGCTCCATAGAAACCCCGGTGGACGCTGACGACAGGAGCCCCAGGATGGGGTTCAGAATCTGACCTTCTGCCCCACTACGCTGACTGCATTAGGAAACGCGGGGTTAGCATAGCACAGCACTGGGCGTGTCTGTGGGGGCAGGTCCAGAGATGATTGGCATGCAGACCAGCAAACCAAGAGGAGAGACCTACCCTGATTGTGGGCGGAGTCATCCTATGGGCTTTCAGCCCTGGCGGCCCCTGTCATCTGTCAGGTGGAGGGCCTGACCAGTCACCAGGAGATGCCTGGTCATCTATGAGGGGACAGCAGAGGAAGAAAGTATAATACACAAAGAGCAAGGAATAGAGAATAACAAATGATAGCTTCTTACTGGGGGTGCTGGGAGTTGATCTTAGCTCTGTCCTGGCTGAGCTCTTGATCAATCAGTATTTATGATTTTACAGCATAGCAAAGGGCCTGAAGGCAGATGTAGAAAATAGCAAAACAAATATACTTAACGAGCCAGGCTGCAAAAGGGTATAACTGTGCACACCTGTGAAGCCCAGGCCACAGTGTGCAAGCCACCTGTGCTGTCCTGCAGGTTGTAGTGAAGAGCCACCTGCATTCCAGGGCTAACACCTGATCCTGGAGAACGGCTGCAGAGTCGCGGGTCTCAGCTGCCCCCTTACAGGAGAGACGGCACAGCCGCATCGGTGAGAAACTTCAGTTGTGGCCGTTGCAGGCACGGGGACGTCCACCTCCGTACACCATCTGAAAGGTCACTTAGCTTCACACCTAGGCCTTGGAGTGACTCTTGATCTTAATCAATAGCCGACTCCATAAGCCAAATCAGTAATACCTAAAGCCTGCTCAGTGCGGATTCAAGCTGGTCTCTTCTGCCCGGAGATTTTAAATGTTGCAAAAGAGAACCTTGGAGTTAGAAAAGATGAGATCGTGCCACTGTGCAACGAATCTGACCCTGTCTATGGCACGGCCTCTGTTTTTCTTCTGGGAGAAGCTGTACTGCTCCCTCCCAACCGGCACAGGTGCAGCCGACCCACCTGCTCTCTTCCCAGGGAGCTTGGAACCAACAGCTGTGCTGCCAAACTTTGTCTCGGCGCGCCCTCTGCTGGCCGCGACGCCAGCACTGCGCTACAACACCCCTCGCCCCTGCGGGCTGCCATCCTCGCTTCGCTTTCATTTTTGTCATTTATGCGTGAACTTCACTTTTCTTCACCTTAATTGTACGTAGTTCCTGGGTGCAGTTACACGGATGCAGCGTGGGATAAAAGTAGGATAGTTCGCTTTCCATCTCCAAACATTTTTTTAAAGTTTTTGATTCACACTTAATCATTTCACGAAACACCTTACAAACAGCTTTACAGCCTTGATCATGCGATCAGGAGCAGAGGCTTCGCATCGGCTCTTCGGGGCCACTGCTCCGGGAGCGAGGAGCACTGAAATTAAGAAGCCTCTCGGCCAGGGATTGAGCTCAGCTGCTCGGTGGCCTGCCTCGCAAGCGCAAGGACCCGAGTTCAATCCCCGGTACCAAAAAAACCAAAACAAACGAAAAGAAGCCTCTCCCAGCCATC
>NW_022900913.1:2875163-2975189 GCF_012274545.1 Fukomys damarensis
CCGGCCTGCAGTCGGTGGACGGAGCAGCGCCCTGCAGCTGGGGGTCGGAGCGCCCCCTGCCGGAGCCCACGAAGCCCTACACCACCTACGCTGCCCGTGGTCCCTGCCGACCCACAGCACCGCAAAACCTGGGGCCCAGAGACCAGGAAGCGGGAGAGCTGTATCTCAGCCCGGCTGCCTGCACATCTCTGGCTCTTGCTGGGCCGGACCTCCTCGAAGCTCCTCCCCGTGAAAGCGCACACGCACGTGTGCACTCGAGTGAACACGCACGGGTGGGAGCTTACACTAGCAGCCCAGGACCGCAGTTTACGTCTCGGCGGCACACACGCACTGCTCATTGGTGAGCGGACATCTCCTGCCTCGGGGCCAGACGCCCGCCCGTCTCCGGTCAGGTGCTCTGCGCACCGTGACCGCCACCGGAGCTGCTCCACCAGAGGCAGGCAGATAGGACTGGATAGCCTAGGAGGCGGCTTCTGTCCATGCACCTGTCCGCGGCAGGGCGAGCCGTGCCTGTCACGGTCCCCACGTCTCCATGGCTCAGAAGCATGCGCCTATGGTCCTACAGTTCTGTAAGTCTGGGCCAGGATGCTGGTGCCGGTGAACAGGGAGGTATCGGCTCAGCTGGCTTCCTTTCTGGGACTTCCGGGGTGAGTCTGTGTCCCGTTGCCCCAGCTTCCCTAAGCTCCTGGCCCTCCTCCAACCCTAAAGGGCGACAGAGGTCTGTCTGCTCCCTTGCCTCACATGGACAAGCTGGACAGCCTTCCCTTTCCCTCGGGGGTTTCCATCATTACATTAACTGCCCCCAGAGAAATCAGGTAATGACCAATCCCAAGTCAGCTAATCAGTGACTCTGAGGCCTCTCACCCTTGCCTGTGCATGCGCTCTGACATATCTCCATCCCAGCAGGTTCTGAGGATGCTATGGGTTGGATCAAGAGGGACCCAAAGGCCTCCTGCACCCTGATGGGGCTCGTGGAAGGTGGCTGGATGACGAGGTGCTATATACAATCGTCTCCCGCTGAGCCCGGTAGCGGAGTGTGAATGGGATGTCGGGGCTTGGCCAGGGGGTTGGGTCAGTGAGGGAAAGTGAATCCGTCCTTGCCTTCTTCCTTATTCTCTCACTTTCTGGCCACCATGACGTGAGCAGCTTTCCTCCAACCCTTCTTCCATCCCTGCATACCAGGTTGCCTGCCCAACACAGACTTGAAACTTTTGAGCTGTGAGCCAAAGTGAACCTCTCTTCATCCAGTTTGTGGGTGCCAGGAACTACATCTCAGTAGTGAGGAGACTGACTAGGAAGACCAGCACCTGAGCTTCTTAGGGGTTATTATGCCTCTTCCATTAATCCACTGATTTCCTGCAACAAAGGGTACCTGTCAGTTCTCGACTGGACCTTAGCAGGTAAACTCTGGGTCTTCAAAGGGGGCACAAGTGCCTTGGCCCAACTAGAAAGGAGCAGCATCAGGGATGGCTCAGTGGCAAGGAGACTTTCCATCCTGTTTTCCATGCTGTTCTGTGTGATGTCACTTACAGGAGTGCTGTCCTTCATCTTTATTTGAAAGTTAGGTAAAATTAAAAGTGAAGGCTATGGATGAAAACTGTGCTGTACAGAGGACCGTAATATTGATGATGCCCAAAGCAGGCTATGGAGAGGGAGCCCCACAGCTGGCTGTTCATAGAAGTGAGTCTGGCCAAGCCTAAGTGTGAGGTCAGAGGAACTCACACCCAAATTCCATTCCCACAGCTAAAACCTTCTGGCTAGAAGGACAGTGTTCTAACTAAAATCATATATTTTGCCTCTTCTGTTCCTAACTCAAGAATGCTTTGTCTGCCTTTGTGAGCCCTGCTTACATTGATTTCCATAGTAACCTCTTATCGTTCACCTTAACCCCAGTTGATCACCAATAAAAGTCAGTGCCTGGGGCTGGCCAGCACCTTTGTCTGTTGCACCAGCATTGGTCATCTGGGTACCCTGCTTTCTCTCCTAGTTCTGTCCCTTAGTGTGTTTTTCTTCAGGCCTGCATCGTACACTGGGCCAGTGGACACTAGAGACTCACTGCAAGGGTCACCAGCAATGCTGATCTGGGGAGCCTTTCTTCTCCATCAGCTCAGCCAGACCAGAAGATCTCAATGGCAGCAGGGAAGGGACAGAGGCAGCGGAGATGGCACAGAGATCCCCTGTGAGCTGTGGACACAGCAGCAGGTGGCTTTGGGACTTCCCTGTCACCCCAGGAGGTTCTGTCTACACCCACTGGGGACGCTGCACTGCCCTGGCCCAGAGACACAGGAAAGAGCAAATGGGACAGCTTGGCTTCTGGTCCCCAACCCAGCACTGGCCTCCTCCTCAGCACCTGGTGCCCAACCCTCTCACCCTGGGATGCAGTTCATGGCTTTCTGTGGACCTTGCTCTGCCCTCTCAGCCCTCTCCTCCCACAGACACTGCTTGGAAAAACAGATGAGCAGGCAAATCTCTGGGATTCTCCTCATGCTCTCTTCAGCCTGAAGAGACTTGTCTACCCAGCATTCCCAGCCCCTCACCGTCCACCTCTGTGGAGAGGAGGTCTCCCCTGATGTTTGGAGTGGACAGGAGACCAGAGGGTCCTGTTCAGTCTGTCAGCCATTGACACACATGATTTTGATCTCTCACACCATCAGCCTTGGGTTCCATACAGCTTCCAGCTGCTTTTACGGTGTTCTTTTTCTTGGCTTTGTGTCCCTAGAAACACCAAGCGGAGGTCAGTGAGACTTGGGCCAGCATCATCTGTCCCCTCCCACCTCCTTTCACCTCTCAGCTTCTCCCCTTTCTTCCTTCCAAGCCCTCTCCTTTTCTCACCCTTTCTTGTCTTTTATCCTCTTCTCCCAGCAACCTCACATTATAAACAGCTTCAATACAATAAAGTAAGTGTGTCATACATTTCTGTATATGTGGGTGTGGGCAGTCCCTACCTCACTTTACAATTCTCATTGACATTGCCTGAAACACCATGGGGAAATCCTAAAGGCCTCTGCAGGGAATCACTTCTGATTGATTCACAGCCTGGGGGCAACTGAGAACCCTGTAAGGACATAACCCTGCTGTCTAGCATATGTGCACAGCAGAACACACTTATGCAAGAATTACAGCATAGGCAATTATGCATGTGCAATAAGGTCATGCTAAGACACAATAATGTAATGCCTGACAATGCCAATATGATGGATGAGGAATAAAGACATGCTGCTCTCAAGGTCTTGTTGCTGATGTTGGCTTTCTTTACCCTGAGGGCCTCACCCTCAAACAGACTCCTTCATTTCCCCCCCAACCCCGACAACCTCAAATTCAGCATATGTAGGACCGAATCCTTCCTCCCCTTGAGTCTCCAAAGACGCACTACACCCCTGGGGTCACAGTTCAGGCACTGCCATTGTTCCAGCCTCCTGAGTCACCCTGCTTCTCACTGAGTGCTGTCACTTTCCATCCCAAACCTCCTACATTCCTTTCTCTCCTGCACCACATCACCAGCCTGGCCTGACTTGAGGACCATGATTTCTCCTCATTTGCTCTGCACATCCTCAGGGTAAAGCCTGTCCCATGTGACCCCCAACAGCCCTGGCACATGGGGTTTTCCTGCCATCTTCTCCTTTGTGTATCCCATTTCCTGCATGCATCCAGGTGGACCTGTCTGGAGCTTTCTCTCAGATGTATGTCACCTCCCCCTGCCTCAGCATTTTCTGGTTTCCATGTGCTTTACCAAGGGCAGAAAGAGTGCCTCTGCTCTTCATGCTCTGGTTCTGTTTTATTGAACTTGGGGGTCTCAGAAATATTCATTACCAAGTGAATCCTCAGTCATTCTCTCAGGATGAGCTCCCTTCACAGTGTCAGTGTCTACTTATAATTATACATTGCTGTAATTATTATTTGATGAAGGGTCACCTTACCCTCAGAAGGTGAATTCCATGAAGTCATCTTGTTTGTGCTTAAATTTATCTCCAGTTCTTCTGACCTTCTTTCTGACTCTTCCTATATATTAGGGGAGTGTATGTTAGGATTTAGAACTAAAATATCCACCTGAAGTCTCATGTGCCAGAGGTGGAGCTTTTGTGGTAGAGAGAACTTTTGTAAGTAACCAAAAGCCTACAAAATTTTAAGAAAATGTAGGATAACTACTGCTCTTCTAACTGAAATCTGCTTTGTTTAGTTCAAAATTAACAGAAACTGAAGGCGTTAACCACAGAATGGGACATCTGGCCTCATCCTGAGATAGCAGGACACATTGAGACCCCATGCTCCGGTTTTGTGAGTCACATGATTGTAAAAGTGTCAAGATGAAAAGAACAATGTTTAACTTTGCTTTCCTGACCCTGAGCACTCCCTTCCTGTGGGCTACAATAGATATCTAGACAAAGCTTAAAGGTAAAGTTCCCTAACAACAAAGAATTGCTACATCTGGGTTAAAGTTAACTGTCTTGTGACTGTGACTTGTATATTGGTAATGTGAAATGAAACAATGAAATAGAACCACTTAAATGTGGTCATGGCTGTAAAATCCTATAAAAGAAGGAGCTGTAACCCAGTGCAGGGTCGATCACTGGCACTGCTCTTAGTGCAATTGGCCTTTTGTCAGCAAAATAAACCTTTTGTTATTTTACTTCCATTTGGTGTCTCTGTGCATGTCGCTTAACAATTCATTTCGAGTTGGGTAGATCATGGGAGTGCACACTGAGTGGGTTAGCCCACTGGTGAGTTATAGCTGAATGTGTTGCTAAGAGCGAGGCCTGGTTGTAGGTGTCCCTGGGGCATGACCTGAGAGGGTGTGTCTTGGTCCCCAGATCACTCCACTTTCTCTCTTTCTTGCCTTTCATGAGTGGAGCAGCTTTCTTCCACCACTCCCTCCCACCATGCCACTTTTGCCCTGGAGCCAGCTGACCATAGGCTGAACCCTCTGAAACTGTGAGCCAAAATAAACTTCTTCTCCTGAAGTTGTGCATGCAAAGCATTGTCCCAATGACAAAAAAGCTGACCAGTGCCATACAATATATAACAAATGCATGCTTAAATGATCTATCTCAATGGGGGAAAGATGCTTAGAAGATGGAGCTGGAAAACCCCTGCCTTGGTCTTTTCCAGCTGATACAATTAAATGCCACAGACTGAGTAGCAGATAAAGAAGACAAATTTATTTCTCACAGTTCTTGGGCTAGAAAGGTCACAGTCAAGGTGCCCACAGAGCCAGTCTTCCATTACACTACGTGCAGGCTCAGAGATGATAAGCATCTGCTCCCTGTGACTGCCCTGGAGGAAAGCAGTAAGGCATCTCTCTGGGGCCTACTTTATAAAGGAATCCATTCCATTTTGGAGGCTCCACCTCCATAGTCTAACCACCTCCCAAACCCACATATTGATTCCATCATGTTGGGGATTAGGATTTAAACACATGAAATTTGAGGCCATAGCACCAGCCACCATTTTGGTGAAGGTTGTGGTGGTCATTGTATGGACTCAGCCTAAGCCAGTTTCCAGCTGTTTGCTAAGATAAAAGAGTGTGTCATTGTGGACCATTTAGCCCAGGAGACAAATGATTATCTGGACAAATGGCATCTGTGCTGGGTGGACAGCCACCCTGTGGGACTGAAGCATTGCTGTTCCAAGTTCTCTAAGCTCCCCCGAGCCTGTGGTTAGACCAACTGCACCAAGCCCACTGCTCCTGGTAGACAGAGAATTCCTGGTGCCTTGTCTCATGATTGCAGCACAAGGGGCCTAACTTCATCTACCCCAAGGCATGGCCAGAGAGTAGGTAAATGGGTGAAGCTGGCCTTTATCAGGACTTCTAAAATTGAGCAGCAAACCAGGATGGAAGAAAGCCTAGAGGCAAGCAGGGCACCCTGCTCAGGAGTCTCACCTCAGTTCTTCCAACCAACTCCACGTGCCTGCTGTACTTCCCTAGGTGGCTGGTCTTCCCAAGGAAGGCTCCTTGAACAACTTAAGTCAGAGTGAAGCCATGTGGCCTGTGGAGGCTCCCACTCAGGCCAAGTGGATAACACAGTCCGGCACTGCTCGGGAGAAGATGGTGCCGAGGCAGCAGTAACTGAGCCACCTTTCTGCTTTGTCCACAAGGCCCAGACTCTCAGCTGGCGGGGACCCTCTCTGTCTCAGCCAGAGCCGTGGGAAAGCCCATGCTCCTGGGTGGTGTAAGGCACAAGGGCCAGTACACTGCAGAGCTTGTACTTGGGACCCTGGCCCTGGGGTGGCAGAGACAATGCCAAAACTGAGCCCACATGGGCAGAAGTGTCCTAGTCCCTGCCTCCCCACCCCGGGTGTTCTGATGGGACAGGAAATCTGCAATGTTTCTCATGAGTGGCAGCCACCACTTCCTGACACTTGCTCACACCAGGTCTCCGTGCCAACCACCCTTTATGCAGGACCTCATTTGCTGCTGGAAATTGTCCTACAGAGGGTGCAAGTGGAGTGAAGGAATTTGCTATTTCCCTATTGCCCTGATGTGTCTATTTTGAATAAATATGAACAAAATGTGTATTTTAATTTCATACAAATGAAACTAGGATATACTAAAAAGAGAAAATAAAAAGAAATAAAGAAAGGAAGGAAGGGAGGGAGGGGAGAAATCCTGCAAAGCCTCCAACACACACAGACCTCAGTAACTGGCTGCACTCCCATCGCATTGCTGGCATTGGGCTCAGGGAGGGGCTTTGGATTTGAACTGAACCTCTTTTGAGCTTGGAGCTTCTCCACTGGAAAATCTACCCATAGATATCATGATCCAGAAGGCACTTAAAAGGTGCATCTGAATCACAAGGAAGTCCTGCTCTTCTGAGAATGAATCCTACAACCCACCCTCAAGCAAGGTGACATTCGTGGCCATCCCTTGGCACACCACCAGGGGGCACAGCCCAGCTGGGAAGATGGCAGGGTCCTAAAATGGCACCAAGAGAAAGAACCCTGCCCAGCCTGTAATAAGGGAAGGCTACAGGTGGAAAAGGAGTGGGGGTGGGGGACAGGACCTTATTCAGATTCTCACTGTGAGGGACAGATGAGGGTGGAGGTATTTTATTCAAACCTGATTAAAATCTTTTTAAAAGACTACATGTGGTGACGCACTCCCAGTATTCTAGAAGACCGATGTAGGAGATCATAAGTTCAAGCCTAGTCTGGGCAATTTAGTAATTTAGGAAGACCCTGTCTCAAGATTGAAAAACAAAATTAAAACGAACTGAGAATGTAAAGAAGCCCTGGGTTTAATCCGCAGGACCAAATAAATAAGACAGTTGCACAGTTTGTATTGATAGTAACTTTGCTGTTTTAATGAACTCTCCCCCTTTTCTCCTCCAGTTAATTACGTGTGTTGATAATGTAACCTTCCTCACATTGGGACACCAGACCTGTCCTCTTGGTTCCAGCCAGTGGGCACCACTGTCTGTGGTTCCCAGTGCCCCTGGGGAGCCTGGGGCTGAGCTCAGAATGGAGGAGTGGGTCTGCAGGGCTCGGTGTAGTGGGGACAATCACTTCACTTGCTCTGTACAAGCCCAGCCCTGGTCTAAACCCTGGGGCCACAATCACATCTGTCCTCAGGCCATCACTGTTCCACCCAAGCCCAGGAGGTAGGGGTGCTTGGCACAGCAGCCCTGGTGCCCGGCTGAGTTTCCCTGTGGGCACTGTGGGCAACTCCATGCAGACACCAGTGTGACTTTCCCAGCCTGGACTCCTCACAGCCAGGCCCTGGCCTTCAGTACAGCCACACTTTTCTGCTCATGCAGGAGAAGCCAGTGGAAGGCAATACGTGCTGAGCCCTCTCACCCACTGCAACGCCACAGAAGTCTGACGTTGTGGGGAGAGGCAGTTGGCCTGGGCTCTGGCATGCCAGGAGCCGTCGGTCAGGGTGAGAATATGTGGGTAGCTTGGGTCCTGGACAGCAGTCTTGTGTCATTTAACAACTTCCTGAGTATTCCTGAGAATCCTGTACTAAAAGACAAGTGGGTGGTTTAGAGAAATGCACTCACTCCTACAAGACACACGCTGAAGAAGTTAGAGGGAAAGATCATGACACCTACAACTTACTGTCAGGTCTACAAATGAGCAAAACAGCTTGATCTCAATATAACAGTGCATTTTGTGCTGGTCCATTTCATTTTTACCACTACTTTCTGTGGGTTCATTGAAAAGAAAACTCTGTCCTCTTACCTGTTTTTCTTCTTTTTTGTAAGTCTTGAACGTCCATGCCTTGTACTCTCGGTAATTACTTTCAAGATAACTATTAATTATTCTTATTCTCTTATCATTTTGTTTTGAAATTTTGTTTCATTTTAACATAAAGTAATAAGAAAATATCTGCATGTCATTATAGATTTTTCAGAAGAGTAGATGGAATTAATCAAATCAACAGCTACAAATTGTGGTCTTCTGTCAGCCTGGAGCAACGGCTCCTGCATTGTGGGATCCCCTAGCCGGACCTTCCTGGCATGGCCCACAGCCCACACTGGCATCTGAGGTACAGGAGACGGCCTCTGAGGCAGTGAGGGCTGCTAGCAAAGGTAGACTCAGAGGCAGGTGTTCTCTACCCTAAGCGCAGTCCTGTTGAGGACTGCTGATCCTCCCAAGTGGGCCTCCCTCAGCAGACTCCTGGGAGGTGTCCATGGCCCTCCTGTGCTGCTGTGCAGCTCTGCTGGTTGGACGTGGGAGCCCAGCAATGTACGAGCCCACCCTTCATGAGGGTTCCAGAAGCTGCCCACCTCTTTTCTCCCCAGACACTCTTAGTGTTTTTAAGAATGTCGGATACTGCGGGTGGGGCTGTGGACAGCTGGAATGGGTTGGTGGCTGTTCACTGTGTGACCCCTGGGCATTGCCATGTTCCTGGTCTTGTCCCTGTTCCTTGTCTGTGCCACTGAGTAAGCAGCTTCCCAGGGTGGATGGTGGTGGCAGCCCTGTCATTATGCCCAGAAGTTTGGACGAGGCCCCGGCTGCCTTGATTCTGCCTTGTCCCTGATCCTCTGGTCTGGGGCTTCAGCTGGGGCTGTGGGAGTGACTGGAGCCCTCGAGACCCATTTCACCCACACCTCTGTGGGCCAAGCTGCTGGACTCCACCCCTGTGCTCTGCTGGGTTTTCCACCTCCGTGGCTGCTCTGTGAGACGCGGGCTTCCCTGGGGTCCCGAGCACCACGCAAAACTGTTCCCTGATGAAGTCCTACGGCACCACTAGGGCCACATGGCCTTGGTGGAAGGACACAGGTCCTGCTCCCCACCCCAGCATTCGAGGACAGGAGATGCGGGCCCCACCTGTCCAGGGAGCGTGGTCTGACACGGACAGCTGTAGGAACCCGGCCATGCATCCCGGCTTTGCATCCTGGCTCTGTACCTCAGTGCCCTCCTCCACAGGGATGGCACAGGTCTGGTCTCTGTTTAATCTGCTGCCCCCAGAGCCCTACTCCTGTATCATAGGGAAAATTTCCCTCCACCAATTACTGTTCCCTCGCCCTGGAATCACAGACTTCTCCGGAGCCTCTACCACAGTGATTCTCTGGGTCTATGCGAGGAGGGGAAAACACTTAATCATATTACATTGATGATTCTTTACTCCGATTTCTATAGTCTCATCACATTGAAAAAGAAAAGATGATTAGGAAAACACCAGACTCCACAGTTCTCGTGTCCTCGAGGTTTGGGAAAACCGATGAGCCCAGAGGCAGTGCCAAGCCTGAGACAGGTGGCTCAGTGAGACAGTGCCCAAACCGATGGCCCACACACTTGTCTGCTGAATGACCACTGTTCCGTGTCCTCGGAGGGACAGAGCTGCCTCTGTGTGGCTGGGCACCCTGGGCATCGTGCATAAGACCAGCAGGGCCAGGTGCCCAGCGGAGGCTTCTCCATGGCAGCAGCATCCGTATCCACTCAGTCTGGGCCTGCAGATTCGGCGCTGGAGGACTTCACGGCAGTGTCGGAGGAAACCAGGAAGGATTCAAATATACTTACAAATATGCGATAAAAATGCTTCCTGTTTTAAAAACTTTGCTGATGTAAAGCAAAAGTGTATTTCGATTATCTTCCAAATTACAGTGGACCTGGAGTGATGACAGGCCTGACAATACATACGGACAACTTGGGTTACAACCTGAATTTTAGTTTCGACTTACGCATAAAGTCTTGAGTTACAACCCACATGCCGGCCACCTGTGCCTCCAGAAGTTCTCAGATACAGATTTAACCCTTAACAACTTTTGGACGGAACAGGACAGCATCCTTTCCTGTGAGGGTTCCCTGAAAAATCCCGGGCCAGGGTCTCTCTAAGGACACTGAGCTCTGCCTGTGTACAGGAGAGAGACTGTGAAGGCTGTGGAGAGGAGCTGAGCCTTCACTGACCAACCTGAGATACAACCAGGCCTCCAGAATGAACTGAATTTGGAAGTCAAGGGGCCACAGTAGCTCACGTGTGAAGTCCCAGACCTCGTGATGTCACGTCGGTGCTACAAACTCAGCAGTGTGGACGGCCACACACACAAGCACACATGCAAACCATGTGGACACTTCTGAATGCAGCAGTGTCTGTCAGTACTCAGGGCTTTTACAATATTATTCTTCTTGTGATCAAGAGCAACTCTGAGGGGGCGATGGTACCGGGGATCGAACTCAGGACCTTGCACTTGCAAGGCAGGTGGCGGCACCCCTGAGCTACATCCCTGGTCCAAGAGCAACTTGATAACTGTTTGTAGCAGAGATGGGGAGAATGAAAGCTCCTAAAAGTGATTGTTTACTGGGAGTCCGTAACCAAGAGGATGTTTAAGTCTGCATGATTACAGTAAAAGCCACACCGCCATGAAAGCCTTCACTTCAAACACACTTGTGCCACTGTTCTTGCCCCTCTCGGAGGCATCGCCAGAGTGCTTGTCTGTGTCCTCACAGGGCGTGACCACAGATGTGACTGTGGCTACTCCGGCGGGGAGGCGTGACGGTGCCTCTTGTGCACCGGGCCTGCCGCCGTGGGACTCCGGCTCTTCCCCGAAGTCAAACGACCACGAAAGGTAAATGTTTCAAATCCGTTCAGGACATCAACGCATCCAGGACAGAATGACTGGAGACCCTCAGGAAAGAGGCTTCCAGAGCTGCTGCAGAAGTGGAGAGAACCCTGGGATGAGGGTTTGAGCTAAGGGGAGGGTCCTGAGATCGATTCGTAGCCACGGACTTTTACTGTAATGCATGTTTCAAAACGTAAATGTTCACTGTATGTTTTGGTCATGCCTCATGTGTGTTTTTACGGTGTTGAGCCCTCTCCCCTTGGTCAGCAATTGCTTCACTTGCTGTCTGTACTCCCTGCCTCCGTACTTTTCTCCTTTTCCCTCTCTCAGTTTCTGCAGCTGTGGGTGTGCAGGCTGTGGCAGGTGGCGTGTGCCCAGGTGGACCTCTGGGACGAACTTCCCGGCCACTGCAATGCCTTGCCCAGTTACCAAAGGTCAGCAGCTCACATTTCCACAAGGTGATTTTTTTAAATAATTGATTTTGCATTTATAAATATCTATTTGCTCTTTTTTAATAAAAAAGTTTCTATTTGGAAAAGGAGCTGTGACATTATTGCTTTACAATAGAAATAATGACCAGAAACTCACCATCTGTCTGAGGCCACCTGGCAGCCCTCCTGGGTGCCTGCTGCAGCACCGGATAAAAGGCTCTGGGCAAGGTACCTCTGCTCCCCAAGGGCTCAGAGCTGGCACCCAGCAGGTCTCTGTGTTCAGCGATGGGAAGGGGAGAGATCTGGCGACCACCCCATGTTCTGGAAACCTCCTCCTCTCCTGGGCTTTCCTTTCCAACTCCCTTTCCCAAGGCAGTGTCCTGCTCCTGCTCCCGCGACCTGACCCCAGTGCAGAGTCTCCTTTTAGTTTCATCCCTCAGCCTCTCCAAGATCCCAGCCAGCAGAGAGTGGGTGTGACACAGACATTTCCCTGCCCCTCGAAGCTGGAGCTCAGAGCACCTGCCTGGTGCCTTCACTTACCTGCAGAAGCTGGCATGGAGCCCCTGCCCAGGGCACCCCACAGGTGCCAGCACTGTGTAACCAGGCTGGTAGGTGACAGGGAGCATAAAGACCTGGCCTCCTTCCCGTCCTTCATCCTCCTGCCCTATTTTTGTTGCTTGTTCTGCCCAACAATTCACCAATGTATACATGAAACAAACTGGGGTGGCAGCTGCCAGAGAAAGGAGCCCTGCCCCTTAGACCAGACTGACTCATCCCATTGCGCCCAAACTTGCCTGATTTTGATACTGAAAGCCTTGAACATCCTGGGAGTCCTCAATTCAGGAGAGCTGGACAGTCCGTTACCCTGACTCTGGGCAAATCCTGAGACGCTCTCACAGGGAACCCACTGAACAGGGCTGCCGGCCCATACCGGGGAAAGCCAGGCTCCTGCACAGGGCTCATCCCGAGACATCCACCAGGGGACAGCAGAGGACTGTGAGTCTGAAATGTCCTCAGACGTGCAGGCCAGGTTCAGGCCTGCTCTGCCCAGGTCTCCTCCTCCCAGGAGGTCAGCACCTGTCTCTAAACCCACTGTCTGCCCTGAGTGTGCAAAATGTCTGCCGTGCTGTCTCTGCCATTCAGGTATCTCCAAAGTCTCCTGGTTGGTTCTCGTGTTTGAAGGATGAAGGTTTATTGCCAGCCAGGACACGGGGCTGTTCTCAGCAGGTGTGCGGAGAGGAGTGCGGGCCTTGGCATCTGCTCCAGGCCCTGCCCAGGATAGACAGGCGTGAGGCTGGTGACAGAGCCCACCCATCAGCAGGAAGGGACTGTGTCATCAGCAGGAGGTGACGGCTGGGACGGGAGCAGCCGTCCAGTCCGTTGGACCCTTGGGCCTCCCTGTCCTGAGGAAGACTGGCCCCAGCTAAGCTGGCTCCTCTGAGTCCCACAGACCTGTCCTGGGCCTGGCCGGGGCCACGCGGCTATCGTGGGTGAGTGGTTGTCACAGCCTCCTGGACTGTCCCTGAGAGCACATTCGCGGGCACTGGGCTGTGTCCTCTTTCATCCCCAAGGGCTTCACTTCAACCACACCCTGTTGTTCCCAGGGCTGCTATGGCTCATGACCATGACATTCTAGGCTCCAAGCAGCAGCAGTGTAAGTCTGGCTCGGGAAGGCGGGAGTCCAGCCCAACATCCAAGTGCTGAGCGGGGCTCCCAGGAGCCCTGTGGCCAGCAGCTCCCAGCGGCTGGTGGCGGCCAGTCCTGCTGGGCAGTCCTTGGCTTGTGGCTGTGTCTTCTGGCCTCCCCTCCCCTCCTCTCCAGTGTCTCTCCAGACTCTGTCTCTACCTGGGGCACAACCCCTGGGTGGGGGCCGGTCCTGCTGAGGGAGGATCTCACCTGCCCCTCATCTAACCCATCTGCAGGGACCCCGAGAGGCTGAGGGGAGTGGCCCAGTTCCTGTCCCCAGCCTGCTCTCTTGGACAGGGCTCTGCCAAGCAGTGCCTCACTGAGGGTCCTGGGGCTCCTGCTTGCTTCTGGGTGCAGGGTGTCAGCCCCCTGCTGTCCATGCAGTTAGGGTCACACCGCAGTCAGAGCTGCCCCAGATCCAGAGCACCATCTGCTTCCAGCACCTCTGTTTGTCCACTGCTCCTGAGCCCGGCCCTGCACAGCCCTGTATGGTGTATTCAGTACTCCCTCCCTGGCTGTGAACACAAGTGCTGGCAGTGAGCTGTCCCCACGTTGTGATCTGGCCATCCCCACTGCCATGGGCGGGCAAGTGTCTGGCTCATCCATGACCCTGAAAGGAGGAGACAGCGCTGCGGCCCCAGCAGGCCCTGCAGAGCTCCCCGAGAGGCAGCCCGGCATGCACACCCAAGCACGGTGCTCTGCCCAGGTAGGGGACCCAGTGGTCTCCCTCGGGGCTGAGAGGAGAGGGGCCTGGGAGGCATCCTGGACGGATATGGGCCTGCAGGGCCACAGGAGCAGCACTGTGTGGACGTGACCAGCAGGCTGTCCTGCCCCACAGTGTCCCTGAGTCAGGACAGGGTCTGAGCCTGCCGTGTCTGCGTGGACACCGCATACCCCCTGCTCAGGACAGACTGCCGCAGAGCAGCCGAGGGCCTCGGGGAGGAGGAGTGAGAGGTTCCCTGCTGGACCGAGGCACCCACCCGCCCTTCTGTCTGCGCCCCGTAGCTGCCCGGGACCTGTGATCATGAGCTCGGCCAACCCTTCCTTACATCCACGACTCACTCCTGACAGAGCTGGGCACGTAACTTTTCCAGTTCCGAGACAGATGTTAAATACTCTGAGGGGGCGAGGCCAGCGCAATGTGGGAAATTTTATAAAGAAACCGAGAAGCAGAGCCACAAGAGCTTCAGAGTGGCGTGCAAGATAAGAAAGGGTCCGGCGTGTGCTCGAGGGCACTGCGCACATCACAGAGGAGCGCAGCACGACGTTGTAACTGTCATCTCCAGAGGCGGGGCCTGACGCGCGAGCGGGTCCGGGTAGAACCCTCGATTCATGCTCAGTGCGTGACACTCCCCCATGTTCCTGTGCCAAGGCTGTTAATTTAATAAGTCCGCCTGGCGGCCGCGTGAGACACACTGCAGCTGCCGCCGTCCACGCTCTGCTCCCTCCCGGAGCTCCCTTCTCCCCTCGCTCTCCCCCTGCCAGAGCTTGTGCACCCTTGTGTCTTCCCCACCTGCATTTCTGCAGGTGACGATTGCTGTGTTCCCGCTGTCGTTTCTGTGCAGTGACCAAGACACCAACCAGGAGAACATCGGAAGCAACTGTTCGAGTCACCAGGGTTGTTTTTCCACAGAATGACAAGCGGGGAGAGAGAGGATTGAGCGGACTCAGGCTGACTCCAGCGTGGGCTGCGTGTCGGGCACAGGGAGGGAGGCTGTTCTTAGAAGAATTTGTTATCAGCCTTCTAACAAAGTGACGCTCAGTCACGAAAAGGAACAGTGCTTTCCAAAGTATTGCCAAAGATCTGTGTCCTTAAGTAAAGGCCAGAGGCAGTGAAGGACGGAGCAGACGCAGAGTATGGGGTGGCTGAGAGTGAGGACGAGGGATCGAGCTGCTCCTGCCCATGGGGCCAGCATCCTGGGCCTGCCTACAACCCTGTCCCTTCTGCCACCAGGGCTGCTCCCTGGTGGCTCTGCATAGCCACTCAAAACTGGGCTTTGATAGGGTTTTAGTTTATTTTTTTCATCTTGTTTTCCCCAGACCTTGTTTTGAAACGCATCGAATCTGGTAATCAATGCATTTTGATGTGAAAATTATGTCCCAGGGCCCAGGACACTGACACCAGAGCTAGGATCTGGGTATCCAGTGCCTGGCAATGCCACCCCTTCCAGCCAAAGCCATGCCGTACTCCCCACACCTCCAGCTAGGCTGAGGTCCAGCTACCATGAAATGGAAAGTCTCAGGGCGGCGGGGCAAAGGAGCCCTGCTCTGCAGTTCAGGGTTTCTCATGTGCACCGCAGTGGGGGACACACCCGGGCTTCTGAATCTGCAGGGCTGAGGCTGCAGGGCACGCTCTTCAGAGATCCCGCCCACCTGCCGGATCCAGCCCTGGGTCTAGGCCATGTTTCTCCCAACTTCCAGTGGCACTGTTCTGTGTTTTCTTTTCCATGGATTCACTTTGCTTTGTTTTTGAGACCTACAGGTATTCAGTTCCTTGACACAGCCTTTAAGAATGCATTTGATTTTACTGGGCTTTTTACTGTGTCCTTGAATTGGCAGCTTTTGCAAAGTGCTGGCTGTCTGGTTAACCGGGCATGCCCACAGTGCTCTGTCCGGACCAGGGCCTTGTTTTTCTCTCCTGGGCTCAAGCTGTCTATCTGTGGTGGGCTGGCTTCAGGGCAATGGACCCTGAAGACGTCTGCACCGCTCTCTGGGCTCCCGGGAGACCCGCACTCACTCTGGTGGCCCAGGGACCCTCTTGGTCATGCCATGTGTGTCCTACGGAGGGGCCTCCTCATTCTCAGAGACAGGAGGCTTCAGCAAAAGGGGCTGTGTTGGCGTCCAAGGAAGGGGGCTGGGGAGGGAGACTGAGATTTGGAGGAAAAGAAATGTTGACCAAAAGAAAACAGCCGTCACATTTTGCACCGAGAAGGAATCTGAGAAAAGCCGTCTGGAGAAGCATGCTTGCTTAGCCTGAGAAGAAAGGCCAGGGGTGGAGGCTGGAAACAGAATCAGGGCTGGGGTCTGCGAAGGCTTTTCCAGCCCCAGAGCCCTATGAGCCTCTCAGAGGAGAGGAGATGGAGGTTACTCCTAGACAGCCAGTGCAGGAAAGGGCTCAGTCTGCACATTTCAGCCTGAGGACCAGGGGATCCCTCACAGGCTTTAGCTACCTTGATTTGTCTTCTGTGACAGCGGTAAGAAAGCCTGACACAAAGAGGAAGGCTCGGCATGCACGGAAGTGGTCCCCTTGCTCTGAGACTTTGGGGTGCACCCAGAGCAGAGATGCAAAGGCAGGTTTGAGACAGGGAGATCTATGCCCTGGGCCAGGCAAAGGAGGCGCCAAAGGAGGACACTGGCCACAGAAGTCGGAAGAGAGGAGGTGGAGATGCACTCAGAAAAGGAACAGAGGCTCCAGAAGCCTCCGCGGGGGAGTGCGTGGGAGGGGCCTGGCCTGCTTTTCTGACTCACTTGATGATGGATGGAGGCACAAACTCGGGAGGAGGAGGCCTTGCTGGGTCTTTATTGTCTGAGTTTGAGTTATTGTCGAGGATTTAGGTTTCCCATAAATAAAAGCTCTCTTCTCTGCTTGAGCTTGGAGTCAATGGAACAATGAAAAGAACCAACCGTCAGTCACCCGGAGACCATGGGACTCTCGCTCTTCTGAGAGGCAGGCTTAGGTGTGGAGTGTGGGCTCCTCAGCAGCCTCCCTGTGCTGTGCGGCCCCCAGAGAGGTGAGAACATAAATCTCTGAGGAGCAGGAGTCCATGAGGACCGGAGCACTGCGACCCGCGTGGCCCGCCAGCTCTGCCCACTCTTGCTGGTCAGGAGTGATAGGAGGAGGCGTGGTGCCTGGGGCAGTCCTGTCACTCGGACATGCACAGTGCGCTCAGGGACTGCGCCATGCCTGCTGCGGCTGCTGCTTCAGAGCTGGCTGGCAGATGCATTCGTGCCTTGGGCCTGCCTGTGTTGAGGGTTCAGGAGAGAAAACCTCCAAGGGGCATGGGTTCCCCCCTGGGTGGGCATTCTCCTGAGGGGACAGCAGCTGTCTGCGGCTGCCTGTGGATGGGGCACTGGGTCTCCGCACTGGAAAGAGAGCCCTTTCATGAGACAACGCTAACAGCAAAGCCCTTGGAGAAAGAGGTAGCAGAAGGTCCCAGAAGGCAGCAAGTTGACTGATAGCAAAACACAGTAAATGTCCAATACTGAACAGCGATCCATTCCAAGGAGCAGCGGAAAGTACCCTTGGGGGTCAGGCATGAGACTCATCCAAACAGAGCCAGGGCAGGAGTCCATCAAAGACCCAGGAGGTCAGCAAGAGACAGAGGGCCGGGGCAGCCTAAACTTTCTGAGGATGTGCAGCTGGTAAATACCAAGCATGAACCCTGGACAGCGCCACCTGCTGTGGGGCCCAGGAAGAACACCCCCCAGTGGCCACCTGGCCTGAGGGTGTGGGGAAATCATTGAACAGCTCAAAGTAGGGCAGGGCTGACCACCCACATCGCAGATTGTTGGCCACTGGATTTCAACCTTTGCTCTTGGAGACCCGCAGGGTCCGAAGGTCTTGGAAAGTGCACCTCCCTTAACCCAGTTGTCAGTGGAGGTGGACACATGACGATGTTTGCATCTTGTAGTTGAAAATCCACCAGAGCAAGGGCCCTAAACTGTTACCAAAACCTTGGGATCTGTTGGTAGAGATCGATAAAATGGCATGTGGTAGAGAAGTCTCTGAAAAAGACATTTCCATAGAAAATGTAAAGCTAAGGTTCACATTTTTGCCTCAGTATGTTTTAAATTTTTAAAGGCTAATTTTAAGCAAATTCAATAATGATTGGAATATATATTTGAAAGAGTAATACTGAAATCGTGGATAAATTTAAATCAAAAGTAGCCCATGTAAGTGGATATTGAAATGGGGAAGCACACAGTGGGTCCTGTGCATAAAAGATTAGATGATGGTGCGACCTTTTAAATGCTTCATACTCCGCGTCTGCACTACATAAAGATCATATTCACCGTGGGGAGTTGGCGCATGTACGTAACACGACGTCTTAACACTTCTTACTTCCTCTTCCCCCTCCTCCATATACCCTCCTCCTCCGTCTCTTGCTTTCCTTCCCATTTGCAAAAGATCCATTTTCTGTACCCTGTTATCTAATGATTGCAATTTTCATAAAAATCCACGCAAATGATCTACGTCTTCACTTCTAGACCCAGAGTACAAATATACAGTTATAGATCAAATTCTCTGTAAATTATATGTTGTGTCAACCGAGATTTATATATCAGTATCATTTTACAATTAGTTCTATATTTAGCTGTTCGTCCTACTGAACATTTTACGGATGTTGCAGAGATGTTTTCTTACACCAAGTATGGGGTCTCACAGAAGATATTAAAATTTTTCCTGGGATATAAATAAACTCCCATCCACTGTTGTCCTACCAGAACACCTGCCACAAGAGGACACACACCTGTCTACAGACTGCTTCCTTTGTGCCCTTGGCTTGCTTAGATTGACCTAGCCTCTTCCCTCATATTTACTGATATCAAATGCTCAGGACACTGAAGCAGGCAATCTGTGGAGTCTGGGAACCCACGAGTATGATTTTCAAAGTTTATAAAGTACCATTCACTTTGTTGAATAAAAGTCCCATAGAAGAAGGACAAGGAAAAGTCACAGTGGTCACAGGGGAACCAGCCAAAAGGTACCAAAGAAGAAGGGGCTGAGAAAGACAGGACCTGTCAGGGTCAGGGGGGGCCCCGTGAATGGAGTACCCAGCGGTCCCCATTTCTTAGGATCCTGTCTCTCTCAAAGCCACTGAATGGCTCAGGAGCAAAAGAGCTATGGAACAGAAGGATGCCCATACCCCTTCTTTCAGAAGACCTGGTCTTGATACCAAAACTGCTGTCCAATAGTTTCTAGCATCTTCGTCCACAACACTTTCGGTTCCTCGTTGACTCTTTCCCAGAATTTAAAAGTTAAATGAAGGAAAGGAGTAAGGCAGGTACAGCATCAGCTCTGTACCCTACACCATATTTACAACTTTACATTTAATTACTAGAAGGATGGCGGCTGGGAGGGCACTGGCTTCCATACTGCGTACCAGGCTGCTTGTTCACATCACCGATTCCAGGTGTTGTCCTCTGCTGAGTTCAACAACAAAACTAGCAAAACCCACATAGGTCCGGAGTTGTGCCCTTGGTTCCTTTTGTCCCTGAAGCTGCTCTTGAGGTAACGGTCACCACTCTCATTTTAATGTGGAAAAAAAGAGGAGCTGGAGATGTGAGTGACTTGGGCAGGATTTCTCTTCCAGCCTGCGGCCATGAAGACAGGAACAGAAGCCAATTTGGGGACAAGAGCAAGAGAACAGGGGCCAGTAGATGACTCTGGGGAGCAGGAGGTAGGCGATTTTCTGGTAAACATGAGCAAATAATCTTACCTCTCCTCAATTGCATCACCACCTTCCCAGTGCTTTTCTGTACTTTCTGGGGGTGCAGAGTGATCGGCCTGTGTCCCCTTACCTCACTGTGGACTTGAGTCATGGGAGGACTTCCAAGCGCTTCCTTCCTGTGTCTTCCTACCTTTGCCAACCTGCAGAGGCAAGGGCAGAGCATGTTTGCAATGTCAGCAGTGGAAACCAACACTGCTGGGAGGAGAAGCAGTAATCTCTAGCTATTCATAATGTGGGTGCAAACATGCATGAACCACTCCAGGAACTCAGCTCCCAGTGCTCCTGGGTGCAAAGCGGGAGAGTCCAAAGAGCTCTGCCCAGTTAAATGCATGCCAGGGAATGAGGCTCTGCCTGACAAACTGAGGAGATCTCCCAAGGGCAGTAAGGATCGGATCCAAGTCCTGCGGGAAGCAGCCGGAGCACCGGCCTCTCCCACTCCGGTCAGCCAGTCCCCTGTGTGTGGCCAACAGGAATCTTCGTGGCCACAAAGATAGGAAGGGAATCCTCACGATGTTTAGAAATGTGACCGAAACCTCCTGAAGGGCTTCCCCCATTTCTGCTACAGCAGGAAGTCGGTGCCTTCGCGCCTTTTGTCCGCTTCTCTCCACTGTTAGCCAGAGAACTAGCAGGGACTCCTGGGCCTCCACTGTGAGGCCTGGGGGCTCACTGGGGCTTTTAAAAGTGAGTTTCTGGGTATCGGCCCCAGGGACTCTGGCAGGTCAGGGGGGCCCCAAGTGAGATTTCTGATTTCAGAGGTCTTTTCTGATTCTATTACCCAGTTTCCTCTGCATAACTTCATTCACTTCCTCTTTGATTGTCAGTGTGGGATTCACAGGTCAATTCCTCAAAACATCCGGCACATTTTGACCCTTCTCCCTAGGTCAGCTGTCACCACTCAGGCGGCCTTTGCCATGAGTGTGAGCAGTAATATTTACAGATTCTAAAGTACCTGGGGTGTCAGTCAGACAGTTCCTCCACACGGGCACGCACGGCTTTCCAAAGCATCTCAGGTAAACTAGGCCAGTCCTTGGAAGTGAAATAATCTTCCTAGGGACTCAACACTCCTACCTTTATTACTGCCGTCATCTTCTAGAAGTTGGTCTCTTCCTCCTAAATTCCCCTCGAGGAAGAGTTGCTGTAGAACATCACGCAGCCGCTGAGAGTTGGTTGCACAGGAGGGAAGACACATGACTTAGAGCATGTAGAAGTGAACCGTAAGTCCCCGTGAGGCTTACAAACCTCATAAATATCCCTCTTAGTTTTCTTTACAGAAAATGGTTAGTTCATCCCAAATGGGTATGACTGTCCTCGGCCTATTGTTTCGGAACAGGGCTGCCATCAACGTATAACCCTGGGAACGCGGTTATTAATTTATTTTGGAAATGCAATCACTGGTCCCAGGTTATCTCAGTTAAACCTGCCTGTCCCACCTGTCGTATCCCATTCTGCTGAGGATCTGGGTGTTTTGGAGGTGCCTCCTGCTGCTCCATTTATTGGAGAGGGCTTAAGCATTTGGTCTCTGAGGAAATCTGCATTTTATTTACACACCTGGCTTTAGCTGGGGAAAATTTCATCCTCTTAGTGCACATTTGGGGCTAGATTTTTTTCGGCCATCACAACACAAAAGATGAAATGTATGTAATCTCATCTCTGGGCATTGACACAGCAAAACAGAAAGGGTCTGTGGACCAAACAGAGCAAGAGCACAGCTGAGGTCCCACTAGCAAGGAAACAACCAACATAAAAACTGCAGCCATATGCTGCTGAGACAGAGAGAACCACAGGGTTTGCATTTTCCCATGAAAATAAACAGAACTCAGAGCTATGGAAGGCCTGGTGTGTGTGTGTGCTTGTGTAAATCTAGAGTCATCCAGCTCACCTGCCTCTGAAGTTCACTCGTGAACTTACCTGCCTACTTCATGATGAGTGTTGGTCAAAAATAACTTCCTTAATTAAGTTTCTTTCCTGAACTCTACTTCTAAGAGGGATACACCACATAATCTTCTAGTGACTTAAAAAATAACAAGGTGTCTGCAGCTGGCCAGGGGAGAGCTTTCTCCCTCTGCCCTGCACTGCCCACAACGTTGTCTGCAGGTAAAAGGGAGGCCTGGCTGTCACGTGACGTGAGGTCCTTCTGCCCAGAGTGTGACATTGTCTCATGCCCCGGACTCCCAGGCATGGAGAAGTTGGAAGCTGTTCTGCAGGTGATTTACGAAAGGCTCCTGCCTGAACTGCACATCTCCTTCCTCTACTTGGGTGCTATTTTATTCTTGTTAATTTGTCCCCTAAACCCCTGTCAGGACTGGTGGCTTGCAAGACACTGCCTGGGTCCCTGGGAAGCAGTGGCCATTCAAAATAGAGTTAGGGAAGCACCACCCCACACCCCGATGGCCCAAAGGCCTTTGGGAGGGGCTTAGCAGTGTTTCACAGGACCAGACCGTGTGGTAGAGTGAGAATTTACCTTCTGACTAACCCTTGCCACTTTCTTCATATGGCTGCGATATTGGGTGGTCCTGGGCATTTTAGGGATCAGTAGTGGAGTTGTGTTAGGGACAGTTGGATCTCCAGTTTGCAGACCCTCCCAGCTATAGCTCAGTTGCCCTGAGCTGTCCCTACCTTGGATGGACAAGACACACACGGGGGTCCTGTGGTAGGAGTGTGTCCCAGACGAGGTGACCCCAAAGCTTTGAGAAAGGAAGGAGACTGAATTTTAAAACAGATGACCTTAGAAGTTAGTCAATGGGAATGACTATGCTATAAAAGCTGTCAGAAGATTCCTTCATTCAAATGGATGTTCCAGTGGGAAAGATAGGCTTGGTGCTCAGAAATGTAGTAGTAGGTTTGGGTCACTCTTCATGGAAATCTGAAGAAACAGACTTTTAGCAAGAAAGTTGAAGCAAAGAGTAAATTACTCTGCTAACTTTGCTACAGAAAAGATATTTGGGCCTTACTGTCATTTAAAAAGACAGAGAAAGAATGTGGACTGGAGACTCAAAGGAAACTATGATAGATGACTAGCAGTTATTTATGTGTGTGTGTTCCACTTAGATTATAATGTACTATGATTTATTTTCTCATTCAAAACAAATAATTTTCTTTGTGCTAAGGCCTAGATGCTGGAAAGAAGCCTCAGGCTCCGGACTGAGTGGGAAAGGCAGGGCTCCTGCAGCTCCAGCCAAGGACCAGCTCTGGATCCTACTGCTCCTCTCCTCCTGCCTCCTGCCTCCCCTTCCCGAGTCCTGCCTGTCCAGGCCCCAGCGGTGTGGTAGGACTCCTTCCTCGCTCTTGTGGTCGCCACCGTTCCTGTGTTCACGGAGGCGCTGCAGGTCCCCATTGCTCAGAAGTGTCCCGGCCCCCGAGTGCTCTCCAGTCCCCTGGCTGGGTGGCGGATCTTCCTGTGGGACCAGGCATGCTGCTCTTGGAGGCCTTTGTAGTGCTGGCTGCTCGATCTCCAGCCAGAGCACTCGCACCTCCATGCTATTCCCTCTCTGCACCTCATGACATCCCCTGCCTGTGCATTCTGCAGCCTCCTCTCTCCCGTCCCCACAAGGCTTCACGGGCTCATCGGCAGGCCGGTGGTGAGCGTCTCCACCCCTCGGGACTTGTTCTTTCTGCATCTGACACAGCTCCGGCTGCCATCAGAGCATCCCTGGTCCCATCGCCCTAAGACATATTGGCTGGAGGGCCTGACAGCAGGGACAGGATGGCGCCCTCGGCTGTCAGAGCAGGTGGAATGGGTGGTTTCGGTGTGCACCACACACTGGCTCTGTGGTTTGCAAATGCAATAGTGCAATGTTTTTCTCGAACCCTTATCTGGTAGCAATGCTGTGGAAGAGGAAGAGACCAGCTTCCCCACTGAGCTAAGTGAAAGAGGCCATTTACACCAAGACTAACTGTGGCTGAGGTCGGATTCCACACTGCTTCCCAGGTGCAGAAGGCACCTCAGGAATCACATCCCCAGTCCTTGGCTGTTATTTTCCTACACCGTTCTTCTCCACTCTCATACCTCCTTACCGCCCATCCAGGATTTCTTTTTGGATCTGCTCTTCCAGGGTTTTTAATTTCCTGCTCCTCCATACCTCATCCCTTGAGACTCCACAGTGCAGACCTTAATCATCCCACCTGGTGCCGTCACCGTTCAGCCCTCCTCCAGGCAGAAGAGAAGTGGAGAGCAGCCCCTGCTTTCCAGGGACTTGGCTCCCAGCAGCAGGATAAGCACAATCCTATCCAGACCCAGAAAGACCCCCTTTGTCTTGCACTGGGACATTTATGTCACCTCTTACTTATCTGCACACATCATCTGTTGACCCACATCTGGGGTTTCCTGTTCCATGGTCCTCCTGAGCAAATTTACACAAATGAATGAATTTCTATGTTTTATTGAAAGATACAGTGGCCCAAATTGCAGAAAGCAGAAGGATCATTCTGGAATCAGGCATGACTCCAGTGAGGGCTCAGAAATACTGGGTGTGGGGATGTGTGGACCGTCACTTGGCAGTTCTTTGCTCCAGCACATAGTGCAGTGCCCATTGGAAGGGCTGTGGAAGACTCATCCATCCGCCTGGCCTTACAAATATGGGCTTTGAGCAGTGTGATCCTGCTCCACAAGGGCAGTGCTGGGTAACAGGACATTTGGATCCCAGGCTCTCTGCTGGGGGAAGGGAGGTCGACATTCCCAGCAGCAAGTAGTTCTCTCTCTTCCCCAGACAATGCGAGGGTGGCCTGCCTTACATATTGCACACAAATGTAAGCAGAAAGAGGGAAAATCTTGTACAACTTCACCATGAGCACTCCTGATGAGAATTCCTATGCCCAACAGGAGAACTCAGGAACTATGCAGTGCAGAGAACTAAAACAAACACTCTTGCGTAGACATCAGTGTTTGTTTTTTTATTTTAATCCATGAAACAGTACAAGAAAACACCCTGTTGGATGAGATGTGAACACATTTCCTGACCTGACTACAAAGGGACACCTGCTTTCCAGTGCCAGCATTTGGTGGTGGCCCTTCTGTCCAGTGCATCTCCTGAACAGATGCACCCAAGGAGTTACAGCAATGTGTGACAGCTCAGCATCACAGCCACGTGGTACAGCCCAGCATTACAGCTCTCTGAAGGGTGGCAGAGAAGTTGAGCAGCACTCAGAGAAATGGAGGAATTCTTTACGACGCTGGCAGGCTCAGAGGAGTTCAGACTCTGGTGTGCGAGCCCTGAATAGCAATGCAAGCAGCCTTATGTAGAGATCTTTGGGATAGGGGGTTGTCCCAACTACTGGGCAAGCATGCTTGTTGGGGCTGATGGATGAGGTTAACTGAACATTATCAAAACCTTAGGTGCAAAAGTTGTGCAGCGCAAACATTGCTGGAACAGAACGATTGTTTTGATACATCGGGCAGGAACATCATGCAGTACAGTTACATCGCTTTGCAGCTCAAACAGTTACATCGCTTGAACAGAACATCCTATGGTAAAACATGGGGTAGGGGACTTGGCAACCAACAAAGACCTGCCCTGCTGTGCGTTATTTCTTTATCAAAGGGACAGTAAGAGTTTCGCCATTATGACAATGTGACTGAGCTCAGGGCTCAAGATGGGCAGATGTGTGAACTTACAAAGCAGGAGAATATAACTGAGAAGCAGACAGACACATTTGCTTCAAATAGCACTGAATCTCCAGGCCTTCAGTTCCACTTACTTCATACGCCGGGCTCTACGGTGTTGGTGCACTACAGTCTGTGTGCAAGGCGAGGAGACTCCCTGGGATATACATAGTGGCGCTTCTTACACATCCAGATGTTACACAGTCGGAAGCATAGCTTAAATTCTGTAGATTGAATCAGGTTTAATTCACTCTTCGCATTCCAGCCTTCACAGCCCTTCCTGGGGCTTAGCACACACTGTATAGAGCCGGCCTGTCTCTGAGTCATCTTTGGTCTCTCTCTCTGGCCCCTCCTGTGTGGCGCTAGCCTGAGCTCTGTCCTCGTGAGCTCCCTCCTCACTTATTCAGCCCCGAGTCACCATCCACACCATCTCTCCATCAGAAGGGACTACAAAGACAGGGTCAAAGACGAAGCTAGGGAGGAGTGGTAGCTTTTCTGTAACTTCAGAGGCCATTTGGAGAGCTGGAACCTAGCTTCAGTGCCAACACCTCGATGTGGAGGTAGCCATGTTGTCTACACTGACGCCCCAGGTCACCAGATGAGGTTGTGCCAGTGTTCCCATAGTAGGCAGAGAAGAAATGGTAGCTTCCAGGGCTTTGCTGCCCTTCACGCCACTTAGACTTTCAAGATGGGACCAAGCCAGGCGTGGTGGTGCTCTCCTGTAATCCCAGCACTCAGGAGGTTGAGGCAGGAGGATCACTGCCTGGGCTACATATAAAAAAAAAAAAAAAAAAAAAAAAAACAGATGGGACCAGTGTAGGGCACCAGGGAGCAGGACGTGGACAGGACTCTCTGTCTCCATGAAGAGAGAAGGGCTGGGTCCTGCTGCGGGGGGGTCAGACAGCTGCACACAGGCTGGATATGGAGGACACAGGAGTACGGTGTCATCCTGCAGGGGCTTTTGTCCCCTGTACCCAGGTGTGAGACAGAAGCCAGCATCTCACCTGGGCTCAGTCCAGCCCACGAGGAGGTGGGCCATGTCCTCCCGTCCACACTGCCCTGTGGCCAGAGGGGAGGATGGAGCCATCCAGGTGCAGCAGTGAAGGTGATCTCTCCTGGGGACTGGGACTGAGTTCTGCTCACATCAGGGTCTGCAGTGACCCCCGGAAAGGTGACGGGAGATGGTACATGGATGTCCCCTGAGAAAGGCCATGGGCTGGGCCCGGGGGTGGTGTCGCTCACTGACCACAGCCCCTTTCCATGGCCACCCTGGCCTCCCAATATCTGGGACCCACAGCCCAGTGCCATGAACTGGGGATGCAGAACCTGTCCATGCCAACATCTGCCACAGAGCAAGACTTGTATCTCTTTGTCTCATTTTATTCTTATTTTTATTTTTTGGTACCAGGAATTGAACTTGGGACCTTGTGCTTGCAAGGCAGGTGGTGGAACTACTGAGCTAAATCCCCAGCCCCATCCTTGTATCATTTTAAATAGAAATGATGCTAAAACAATGGCTATGGGAAATGGAGATGATAGAAATTCATAGAATGTAGTTAACTGAAATACTTTAAACTCTGAAGAAAAAGATATCTGAGAGGAAGGGACACATGACAAGATAGAAATAGCGGCAAAGAAAGTGGAGCATCATTCAGGTAGATTAAAATCGGCAGATCGTATTTTTTAAGGAAAATTACATTAATAGAAACCATTTTCTTCATCTACTTAGGCTGGCTTACAATCTCTGGCTTCACCAGCTTTCCTTTATAACACAACTGTTAGGTGCCATCCCCCCAAAACCACATCTGTTTGCAAGCGAGGGCCCCAGTAGAAGAGGTGCTGAGCAGCACAAGGGACTGGAATGAATCCTAATTAAAATAGTTGTATTCAACTCTTCCCGAGTGTCCATCACTGTGGAGCTGTGCAACAGAGTGATGATAAAAGGACAATGCCCATTTCTTAATGGTGCTGATAATGATGCATGTGGTGATGCAAAAGCAATGGGAAGGAAAAACGCATTAACGTAGACTCGGGCATAGTATTCTCCAGCCGCCCGTGTGTTGTCAGTAACTGCAACCTGTTCCTTTGTCCACGCAGAGGCCGGGATGGCTCAGGGCCATAGGCCACATGGCTTGAGTTGTTTCCTACTGGAGGTGATGGCTTTGGACCAGTCCAGTGAAGTCTTCCACCCAGTACCGCTGTGACCTGAGTGGTGTGTGTTTGCATGATGGACGTGGCAGGGGTGAAGACGGAGAAGCCCATGACTCTGCCTGTGTCTGCAGCACGCCCTCAGCAACCAGCAGACAGACTCTCGGGGACACCACAGGGGACACTGGGGTTGGGACAGCTGCCTCCACGGGGTTTGGTGTAGCTGTTCAGAGACAGCAGAAGACAGAGTCTCAGGGAAATGAAGATTACAGCAGGAAGGAGCAGGAAGCTCCAGACTTTCTGCATCACAACTCTGAAATTAAAATTGGTGGTGAACATTCCTTTCTGAAGTTTGTTTTGATTTTGTATTTTCCTCAGAGGACCACAGGAAATGATCACAACCTTTGATTAAAATGCATTCTGTTCCAACATTTCCATAAAATGAAATTGTGTTATCTTGGTGAAAAAAAAAACAGTGATACATCAAAAGCAGTTCTGCAGAAATTTCCAAACTAATTGAATCTGCGTAAAGTATATCATTTTTAAAAACTGTGTCCCATTAAATTAAAAGCATAACTCGACAGTTTTTGAAAATATTTTTGAAGGATTGAGAATTTCAGGACTATGAGGACCCCATGGCTGCACAAACTAAAAGAGCTTAGAGAGGCCAATGCATTTTTAATGTTTAAATTTAATAGAAAACTAAAGGAAAAAATCTTTCCTCCCCTTCTATATCCTGGAACATTTTCAAACTAGTGAATTATTTTATGAATATGTGTTATCCTGCTAAGAACGGCGGAGAAGGGCCAAGGCTGGGACCTGCCAAGCCTGAGATTAGCAACAGCAGACCAGAATGTGGGAAAGGGAGAGGGTGAGGAACCAGCCTATCCCACACACCAAGGCAGCTGCACGTAAGTGAAGGGCTTTTGGAATTTAACATGTGCCTTTCAACGAGTGGCTCCACAGAGTGTGACCCAGCTTGGCAGCAAAAGGAATTCATAACCAAAACAGGAATGGTTTTAGACTTCTTCCTGGGGTTCAAGGATACACCCTGTAATGCCAGCACTTAGAGATTCTGAGCCTTGAGGACTCAAATTTGACACTCACCTGGACATCTGAGCCAGACCCTATCTCAAAATAAAAAAGGGCTGGAGATGTAGATCGGGGGCAAAGCACACCTGGTTAAAAAAAAAAAAAAATCTTACTGATAAAACCATCTGCTGTTTACCAGGGTTTTGGAAGCCTGCAGACCTTCATCCTAGTGAACTTAAACATAATCACTAGGGCACGTGCTCGCAAGAGCCCACTTCCGATTTCTGGGTTCAAACTCTCATTAGCATCCCCGGAGCCTCATTGTGCTGCTCTGGGACTGAGGGAGGCAGCCATGCGGGAGGCGAGGGCCGCTGGGCCAGCACCATGTGGAAGCAGCCAGCAGGAGGTCCAGGGAGGGGAGAAAGCCAGACAGTGGATCAGCTGCCACGTGTCCCGGACCCACCGAGGGCAAGAGCAGGACTGCTTTCCTATCCGCTCATCCTTTGAGTTTCCTGTCCTATCAAGGGTGGAACTGCAGGATCAGACCCTGACCAGTCATGAAACCCACAGGTATGTGTGGTGGGGCTCCCTGACACGTGGCAGGGATGGCATCCAGAGTGTCCCCGCGGGCGCTATGGGGGCGGTCGCTGCAGCAGCGGGACCTAGCGCGAACGCTGGAAGTCGTGGAGTTGGTGACCCCGAGCGGAGACTAGGACCCAGCCCTCCCTCTGCCTCCCCTTTGCTTGCTGGCCATGAGGTGAGGGGTGAGCTCTGCCCTGTGCTCCTCCATTGCCACCGGAGCCCTGAAGTCACCACATCCACCTCATCGTGAGGCTGGAGAAGATTCCGCATTGTAAGTTGATTATCTCAGATGCAGTCCTGCACCTGGCAGTGCCTGGCATAGAACTCCCCAGGCAGTGCAGGCTGGCCAGACCCTTTGGAAAATGTGCTCTTTCATAGAAAAGCGAAGGGCAACATTGAGAGGCACATGCACAGGTACTGACCCGAACACAAATAAATAAATGCTAAGGCCCAGAAGCGCCCCTCAGGGTTCTTGGAGAACTGAGGGGTGTCTGCCATGGCTTCAGCTCCTCCCTGTGCCCGGGTGAGGACAGTCTGGGCCAGGCCCAGAGACGCTGCAGACAGCTCCGTCCGGTCTGCTGGCCCCTGTGACCGCGGGTGCCCCCAGCCTGGCAGCCAAAAGACCACAGCACTCAGATCAGACGGGTTTTGCTCTTCCATGATTTTCCTTTTCAATATTATTAAATTAGTTACCTTTTTAGTGCTGGGAATTGAATCCAAGGCCTCTTTTGTTTTATTTTATTTTATTATTTTTTTTTAATTTTGAGACAGGGCCTTGCTACCTTGCTGAGTTTCCCAGGCTGGATTCAAACTTGGATTTTCCAGCCTCAACCTCCCAGGGTGCTGGGATGACAGGCAAGCACCACACCACACCTGGCTCACAATGGTTTTCTTAGGTGAGGAGCCCAGCAGTCCTGTGACCCAGGTGTGCTCCTGAGGGCAGGTTCATAGGGAAGCTGAGTCGGTGTGGAGAAGGAAAGGCTCTCTGCCGAAGGGAGAAGACACACCTGCCTGGAGAGAAGCCCTTTCCATTCTGGCTGGAAGTGGTCAAAAGGGGGTGCGTCTGCAGGAGGAGGGAAAAGGGCCGGACCAAGCCTGATCCCTGGAACATGAGGAGCGGAGGGTCGCAGGGCAGAAAAGAGGCCAGGGCAGCCCAGTCAGGATGCACTCAAGAGCCTGGCGCCGTCTCCTCCCTCGGGAGGCGGCCAGGGAGCCGAGAGCCCAGGCGGCCTCCCGTGAAGCTCCAGGACCCCTGCCGGGGGCGGGAACCGGACTCAACTGCACCGCTTTGTGAGGACGCCCGGTGCCAAACATGAGCGAGGTCTGGGGCCGAATATCTCATTTCTCCTCTTTGCTTGATTCGAAACATGTGCGCGGGGAATGAAGCCGGCTGCGCGCAACAGGGACAGGGGCCAAAGGATGACAGCTTTTATGACCCTGACACTTGTTCCTACTGCGGCAATTAGCATTTGGGGAGCCAGGCACTCAGCGTCCCTCTCAGTGCCGCTTCGGGACTTGACGTGACAAAGCCTCAGAGTGAGCATGAAGTCACCGTCCCCCGGGCGCTCGGAGATTTGTTTGCCTTTTTCTCTCCGTGGAAGATCGGGCTCCTGCGCTGTGTCCTTCCCGTCGTCACTCCGACACCGCTAATCCTGCTCTTGGCAGCAGCCAGCGCTCCTGCGGGTGCCTGTGGGCTCCCTCGCTCCGCGGGGCTCAGGGGCCTGGCTGTGTGGCGTCTCCACGAAACAGCCCACACAAAATGCCAGCTCCTGGTGACTCTGGACCAGAAGCTGTGGGGTGCGGAGCCGCCAGTCAAGATCTCCTCCTCACCACGATCTGTACTTTGGTCCCCAGGGCCCTCGGCCTCCTCTGAGACGAAGACGACGGTGACCCGTGTTGATTTCTGCACCAGGCCCTGTGTGAAAAGGGAAGGGAGGTTGACTTAGGGTGAGTGGAGCCCCAAAGGGAGCAGGAGTCCGAGCCTCTGGATTCCTATTCAGGTAGCTCGGGTGCCTTCATGCTGAAGCCTCGGGGGCTGTTCCAGAGTACACATGTGAGCACAAGCTCGGGGCCATGCAGTCCTCCCCTCCCAGCACCCACGTCCTCTCTGTGCGTCAGAGAGGGGGAAGAGCAGCAATTAGAGCTGTTAACATCTGCGGTCCTACTAGGACCAGACTCATTTCCTCAGCTAAGAAAACGAACAACAGGTCCAAGTCCAGAGACCACGGCAGACACTGAAGCCAACACCGTGAGGGCAGGTCAGAGTGAGCAGGGAGCAGATGTCAGCGCTGCCTCACACACCAGGGCAACAGTGACAGCAAGATAGTGAAGGACCCCACGGGAACACGCTTGTTACAGTTTTCCAGATTCCAGAGCCTTGCAGCGGAACCCTCAATGCCTCCATGTCAAGACTCAGTCATCAGGTGGACAGACTCTTGCTGTGGCAACAGAGGCTTGATATAAAGTGTGTGACAACTGCATGTAAATGTACCTGTCCTGGTAGAGCTGCTTTAGAGACCTCCATGATGTGAAGAGAACAAAAGAACACTATTATGACACTGCCATTGCTCAAACAGGATGTACTGATGGAAAAGGCTAAACGGAAAACGACCAGAATTTGCTCGTGAGACCAAATGCCACGCTGTGCTTCTCCTCTGAGCTCTGCCTGCACTGCAGCCCTTGACTGTATGGAAGTTTGAGATCCTGAGTCTTCCACGGGAATTATCAAGCATAAGAGCAACACTACCACTTATGTGCAGGGCGCACACACATACACACACACACACACACACACACAGATGCTCACAGGAAAGACATGATCGCAGGAGCATACAGAACCCTTGTCAAGTGATCACGTATTCCTGAGAAAGTCTGAAGCGGAGGAGACATAGGCCAAAGGAGAAGATTCCACTTCTCCAATGTATTTTTTCATTTTCTACATGTAAGTACCAGCTGCATTATTCATGTTCACATCGTGAACACAAATGTAAGCTTTGCTGTTTTATGCCCCTCAATAGAGGCACCTCCAATTTTCATGTTGGACTATATTTATTTATATTTGGTCCTGAAGTTTTAAACACCAAATATTATTTAGTTATTCATTTTCAATGTATTTTATTTAACAGAAATGAATCTGCACCAGGGTGAACAGCTAAGATTTTAAGGACAAAAACACATTTATTAATCCAACAATAGTATCAAAAGCTGACTTTAAAAATACTGTATTGTGAAGTACTATACCACTATTCTTTGAATCCTATTTTATATGGACCCAAGAAGATAAAGCACTAGTTACAGTAGGATTTCTTCTAAGTCACATGACAACCCTAAAATTGTCACCATGAATAAATATAGAAGAACAATTCTCTTTTTCTGTCATGGAAAACTCTAGAGCTGCTCCAGTTCTAGATAATAAATATTTAACACATGAGTGAACAGTCTACTTTCAAGTAAATTATTGGCTCCCCCAAGACAAATATCAAAGACACTTTGAAGAAAACAAAACCACCCAGCACACAATGAAGTCAAACCAGTTTGTCTTGCATCAAATAAAAAACAAGTGGTTCTGCTGTGTGTTTGGCAAGAGCAAGGTCCTGACTTTGATCCCCAGTACAAAACAAAACAAAATCACTAGGATTTCAATAAAAAGGGGGAAGGGTAACCAAAAAGGAAATAAAAATGAGTCAATTTAAACTGATCTAGTACTATACAGACTTTAGAATTACAAGACAATACCTTAAGGCAGTTTAATATGCCCAGCACAGTCAAAGTACTGGGTGGAGACATGGAAAAAATTTTAAGAACAGAATTACATTTTTAGAGGTGAGCAGTCCAATGTGTGAGATTGTAAATGCACTCAGTAGGACTGAGGACTTGTACAATGTTACAGAAGAAAGGACCAGTGAACTCCAAAGCATATTACTGGAACCTGTTAATGAAACACAAGGAGAAAAGAGCTTAAAAGTGATTCAAGTATTAGTGCCCATGGACAGATGTGTGATGAATGATATAACCACCGCTGAGAAGACCAGTAAAGAATAGCTGCAAGGAAGAAGAAAAAGTGGACGAGGGCGAGGAGGAGGAGGAAAGAATAAAGAAGATGTGAAGACCATAGTTATTCCCAATTTGGTAAAAGCTGCAAACAATCAGATTCAAGAAAATCAATGTAAAACAAGAATAAGAAACTAAGAACAGTATAATGAAAGGACTCTAAGATATGAGACAGGGAAATTCCTAAAATCAGCCAGAGATAACAGGTAACATAAAAAGGGGCAGTTATGAGGGCAGCAGGTTTCCTGTTGGGCACAACAGAGACAGGAAGACAGTGCAGCTGCACCTTCGAAGGACTGGAAGGAAAAACCTGTTGGCTTAAACTTGGTACCCAAAAAAAGAGATCTGGGAAAAGCAAAAGTAAGGTGTAGACTTTTCAGACAAAAACGCTGGGAGAAAGCATCAGCAGTAGAAGAACATCACTACTGGAGATAGCAAAGGAAATTCTCCAGGGAGGAGAAAGCCACCAGCCAGAAAGTAGATCTGTGGGAAAGTGAAAAGCTACAGAAATCTTAGTCGTGGGGAGGGGATGAAGGTATGAGTTCATCCCAGAGGTAAAATACGCTAGGGACAAAACCTGACGTGACAGTGTGGTGTTGTAGGAAACATTAAATAGTAGCAGTTAAATGTATGGCACCAGTACAGAATCAAGAGAGAAGAAAAAGCACTGTTGAAAGTTTCCTACAATTTATGTTAACTAGTATGTTGCCACTCAAAGATAGACTGCCATGAACTAGACCTTTAACTCATGAAACCAAAAGCAACCACTAAAGTAGCAAAAAAATAATAAACAGAATAAGAGCAAGCACTATAAAATGAAATCACAAAGATGGCATTGATTCAAAGGGAGGCAGAAATCTAGGAAAGGAAACAATAAAGAGCAGATGACACAAATGAAATACAAATAGCAAGTGGATTTATACCTAATCAAATCGATAGTGACAGGAACTATACGTGGCCTAAGTGTACCCTTTAAAAAGAAGGAGGAAATGACATAAAATTAAAATGCTACACCAGTTAGACATTGCCTCTCAGAAATAGACTTTATTTATAAGGACATAAGTAGGTTTAACATAAAAGGATACAAATGATGTGCCATGCAACACTAACATAAAATCTTTAGGAATTTGTATTAATATCAGACAAAGAATATTTCATGAAGAGAATACTAGAACAGATAAAAGAAGCCATTTCATCACAATAGAGAGACTGCTTTATCAAGTGGGTCAAATCCTAAATATGCGTGCATGTAAGGTCTTCAACATATATAAAGCAAAGCCAATGCAAAAAGAAATACATCTGTACTTATAGCTAGAGAGTCAAACACCTTCAGAAAAATGCATAATGATATAGATTTAAACAAGACCATCAAGAGCTTTGAAATGACCCTTATAGAACACTTTAACCAACATAAGCATTGTACGATGCACATTGTTTTATGAAGCCACAAAACATTTACCAAGGTAGACCTTATACTGGATCAGTAAAGAAGGCCCAGCGCTTTTTTAAAAAATCCAAGTCCTGCTATTCTCTGATCATATTGCATTGAAATTAAAATGAGTAATAGATATTGCCACAAAACCTTCATATACATAAAAACTAAGCAGTGCACTTCTAAACAATCCATGGATCAAAGAAGAAATAAAAACAAAATAAGAAGATATTTTCAACTGAATGAAAATACAAATACAACCTACTCAGTTTTTAGGATGGCACTGAAATCTGCAGAAAGTAAATATTGGTAAATGTCCATGTTAGAGCAGAGGAAGAAACTCAGATCTCTGACCTTGATATTCACCTCAAGAACTATAGAAAGAAGATAAAATGTAATGTAAATTAAGTAGAAAACATGAATATATATTTTATAAAGATCACAAATTGCTGAAATGGAAAACAGAACAATACATAAAAATTAAAAAAGAGAAAATGAAATTGGTATGCATCTCACCAAGTGGGTTAGAAAAAAACAGAGAGAATTACAGAAGACCAACTTCAGGAACAAAAAAGGGCATCAGTACAGATCCTTCAGTCACTGAAAGACAATAAGGAAGGGGACAAAATGCAAACAGATATTTCTTCAAAATTTACATAGGATTGGTCATCAAACACGTGAACCAATGTCCACCATAACAAATCATTAGGCAAATGCAAACCAAATTCGTAATGAAAGACCACCTCACACTCACTGGAGGGCCGGGAAGACTGTAAGTCTGGAGGAATGCTGCCCCCTGTTGGTGGGAACAGAAAATGGCTATTTGCTGTGGAAAACAGTTGAGGAGCCTGGGACCCTCCTGCCCAGTAGGCCATGGCTACTTTATTAGTGACAGCTGAAAAGTGGAAAGACTCCAGGTGTCCCTAGACAGGCTCACAGATAATCCAGCTACTGCTTATGTGCATTGTGGAACACTGCTCAGCAATGAAAAGAAACCAACATCCCTTGAGGTAGCAACCCTGATGCATCTCCAAGTCACAGAGACAGAGAAGAAAGAACAGAAAGGACACAGTATAGGGTCTATGTGCATTGTGGAACACTGCTCAGCAATGAAAAGAAACCAACATCCCTTGAGGTAGCAACCTTGATGCATCTCCAAGTCACAGAGACAGAGAAGAAAGAACAGAAAGGACACAGTATAGGGTCCATTTTAATACATTTTAAAGAAAAGGAACTCACATATGGTGCCAGAAATCAGATCAGCATCTCCTGGTTCCAGGGAGGACGTAGAAGGAAGAAGGAGCAGTTTGTGAACGTTCATGTTTCCCACAGCAAGCCACCTTCCAAGGAGGAAACAAAGTAGTCCCTCCAAGGGCAAAAATGCAAAAAGAGGGCTCTTTTATTTAGGTGCAAAATTCTAACTTACTCTTGAAAGTGTCTTGGAAGCCTGGAGGGCACTTTACATTGTTTGGCTTTGGGAATGGCATTCACTGTTTCTGATAAGCAAAGACAGTGTGGGTGTGGAGGAAGGGTCGACGCTTACTACTGACACTCATGGGGACAAATGGCTTCAGCTTCGGCAGCTCTTCTGCCGCATGAACGCGTGGCTGGAAGCCCCGTCCAAGATGGTGGATTGTGAATTCGCCCTTTCACCCGGAACTAAAACTGGGATCCCTCCACTGCCACAACTACTCTCTGAGGAGCAGCCCTGTTTCCTAGCACTTTGTAACAGCGATGCACAGTGTGGACGTTGTGGGGCGATAAACCTGCCTGTTAGGGCTAATGACTTTCTGTAACTGTGAAAAACTATGGTTGGAGAGATCAGAGGATATGGAAAAAGGTGTGTTCCCCTCCCTTGTTTGCACACTGTGTGGGGTGCATCATCATAGGCGTTTACATCGTGATAAAAGATGGATGCTAATGCCTTAGAAATGGTAAAGATGGGTCACACACGCAGCCCTGGACAGCATCTGCAGCCGCTCCAGATGCGGTGCCGTGTGACAGGGCCCTTTCGCAGTCACAGGCCGAATCTGAGTCTCCTGCCCCCTGGGGCAGCGACAGCGCTCCCAATGGAGCAATAGCACGGCCACGGGGAGGCCTCCTCTAAGCAGCCTGCAACGTATTGAAAACTGCTCAGGGCAGGAGACCAAGACAAATTGACCGTGTGATCCATGATTCGTTCCGATAAACCGGTGCCAGCGTCTCCAGAACCTTCCAAGTTATTAGATAAACGGATGCATCCATCACCGGAGGATTAGCTAAGCTGTGATAATAAGGGCTGCAGTTACATCTGTATTTTTTTCCTATGAAACCAAAAGGAATTATTGAAGCCAGAATGCTGTATTGTCAGCAATCCAACGACTGCTGTGTGGTTGGAAAGGGAGGAGCTGGCATTCTCTCTTCCTACATCCTGCTTTCCTGTCTTGATGGACTTTTCTGCACACGCAGATGAAAACTATCTTGTCTTTTTTCTGGCAAAAAAGCTTTGGATCACTGCCTCAATGGTACAACAAAATGTACTATCATCAATAGAGTACATAAAATATTAGCACTGCAATGGTCACTGCTAAGCGGAATGCCCTGTTCTAGAACAGCCCCGGAGCCCTTGCTGAGCACCCGGCCCTCAGCGCCCAGTGAGTTTTTCCTCACTTGGCACTCACACTGTTGTAGGGGAACAGACAGGGAAGAAGTGAATACTCAAATAGAACAAGAATTCAGATATGGAATGGTGATACCCGCTGTGCAGAGCGTTCTGGCAGACGCTTCTACAGAGCCGCCAGGCAGCCGCATCCCTCCCACGGGGTCCCCAGGAGGGGTCAGTAGAGTGAAGTGTACTAAGGGACCGATGGAAGCGCTCTTATGTCGGGAGAATCCCTTCCCCCAGAGCTTGGATGGAAGCTGGGCTCTGAACCCAGTCAACAGGGTGTGGCTAAGGTGACGGGATGTCAGCGCAGGTGACGTGCCACTACAGAAGAAGCCCCCAGAGCAGAACCGAAGGAAGAAATGCCAGGCCCCAGGGTGCTGGGTCACGGGGGTGGGTGAGACAGAACAGGGACTGTGGGCTTCTCCAGGCTTGAAGCAGCTGTTGGCTGACAGCTGGCAGGAGAGTGAGGGCTCCTATGACCACAAAAATCTGAATTCCCCACAGCCCCCGAGGAGCTAGGATGAGGCTCCCGAGAAGCTGAACTTGTGTGGATGACTGGCCCAGTGGTGGGGAGCTGTTTGTGACCCTTGGATTGGCTCTCAGCTTGCGAGAATAAAACAGCGAATGTCAAGATGGTGAGCTGAGCAGGACAGAACAGGGTGCAGCGGTCATCCCAGCACTCAGGTTGAGGCCGGAGGATCTCATGTTCAAGCCCAGCCTGAGCAATCTGAAATTTAGCCCTCAAGAGCTTGGTAGGAGAGAGGAGGGTGCACACATGCATTAGGATAATGCGTCAGAGAAGAGTAGTGCACCCTGGACCACCTGTGGGCGTGGACACATGAGCCTGCTAGAGAGAGGCAGCTGCAAGGCGGCCAAGAGGGCCCAGAGAGCCAGAGTGACTCTGAAGAGGGACGGAAGAGGGACACACACTGGAGCTGGGGAAGGACACGACTGGGAATGGCTCATTGGTTGTGTCAGTTTCTCGGGCTGCAGGGTGCCCAGATGTGGGACCAGGTATTCTGGGTGCCTGCAGCGAGTTTCTAGATAAGATCAGCATTTCAGTGTGTGAGCTGATTGGAGAGCATGGTCCTCCCCTGCACAAGGGCTTCCCCAACCCATGGAGGCCTGAGCAGAGCAAGAAACTGTGGCCGCCCGCACTGGAGGGCGGCTCCAGCTGCCCATGGGCTGGGAGGGGCTTCAGTGGCTCCAGCCCCTTGGCTTTGGCTTCTGATTGGAACAGCATCACAGAGCTCCTGAGTCTCAGGCTCAGACATCTACATGGGTGCTAGGGTGTGCTCTGCATCTCCGGAGGGCCCCAAAGAGCACCCATGGGTGGGACAGCAGGAGTGGGACCTGCAGTGCTGACATGGGAGGGAGCTCAGGGCCTGGACCACCAGGAGGGGAACCACTGTGTGCACAGAGCACAGCACTGCAAGGGCCCAGGGGACAGCTGTGCAGCAGGGAGAAGGATGGGCTTGGGAGAGGAACAGGGACAGAGAGGGGGAAGGGAGGCCACAGAGGTGGCCAGATATCAGGAGCTCACTCGGCATCCAGTGCTCCACACTCAGGCGGCTGGGTGTGTCCGGTGGTGACGGACAGCTGCAGTGGGAAACTGAGAAGATTAGGACCCCAGAGCAGAGGCACAAGTGTAGACACAGTGTGAGTCACAGCCACAGGCCAGATAATGAGAAGCATCCTGCCTTAGCTCATCCCTCCCCAAGAGCATGAGCTTAGATCATGGCCCTGGGCACCAGCAGTGATGGTTCCTATGGAGCCCTGGAGTGACAGAGTGACAGAGCAGAGTACTGAGGCCGTGTGGACCCTGGGCTCACCTCCCCACCTTGTTCTGGGTCCACTTAGGGCATTTGAATTCAAGGGACGGGGCAGCTTGACAGTGACAGCCTGGTTATGGCTGCAATGAGGCCGAGAGTGCAGACAGATGATCGGGTCTGGGCTGCCCCAATTCTGTCCATCCTGATAAGGGACTGAAGACATCCTTGTTCACCACCGTGTTCCCCGGAATGGTGCCATCACTGATTATCCGTGTCACAACAAACACACCTAGCCCGCTTTCGGGGCTCAGGGAATCGTCACCCCAGAGAACGACACTGGGACTCACACTCTGCTGCTAATCAAGGTAGGTGTCACAGAGCGCAGCAAATCACTGTGCAAAGAAACCAAGCCAACGAGAAGACTCGAGGTGCTTTGACATCGGGTGTGGTGATGAAGCCAGCCTCCGAGCCGACTCGCGGCCCAGTGAGGACAGGTTCTGTGGGCACACTGTGGGGTGTGCTTCCCTCGGCTCCGAGATGACCGGGGAGGAGGGGGATGAGCCTGATGGAGAGGAAGGTCCACGCCCTGTCAGAGGACGGGCGGGTGGAAGGTGAGCCAGCACGTGTAGGGTTCAGATGTGGACACGGTGCAAGCAACAGTAAAATGCCGCTTTCTTGCCTGCGCTTCCGCAGTTGCAGTAAATGTCGTCATGGTGAGTCCCTGAGATCGATCACAACAGGACCAAGAGCCGCAGTCCCTGTGCGAAGCTAGACACTAATTTCCAGCAGCACTCAGAGGCACCATCACTCTTATTTTCCCCGATGTCTGAGCTTGAGCCATGCTTTCCACCGAGTCCTGCTTTTCAAGGTGCCCCTGGGCAGCCCTACTTGATAGGAAAAGCGCTTGGGATCGAAGCTGCTCCGGTGCCCTGGCCGGAGGCTCCAGGGAAGGAGCCCAGAGCACAGGGGACCAGCACAGCTCCCGCGAGGGAGACACCTTTGATAGAGAGAACTTCTGTAAATAATCTGAAAACCTGAAATTGTTAGGAAATACATATAAAATAGCTGTTGTCTTTTGCTGCTGTAACTTGCTTTGCTTTGCTTGTTTAACAGAACACCCAGGATTCACCATCGAAGCTTGAAGGCACGTACCCCAATTAAAATTAACAAATGCCTGAAGCGCGAAGCCACATCCCAGAGTGAGAGCAAATGTTCAAGCTGTAACAGTCCCTGAGCTACAGAAAAACTCTCTGTAACTATATGCCTGCAAAAGTGTCAAGATGAAACGGATAATCGCTAACTCTGTCTTCCTGACCCTGGACACCTTCTTCCTGTGGGCTAGGATAGATAGCTAGACAAATCTTAAAGGTGAACTCCCTAACTGCAAAGAGCTGCTACATCTGGGTTGAAGTTAGCTGTCTTGGAATCGCTAACGTGAACTGAGAGAACAAAACGTAACCACGCCAATGAGGTCACGGCTGTAAAACCCTATAAAAGAAGGAGCTGCAACCAGTGTGGAGTCGATCACTGGGACTCCTTTTGTCAACAAAAAACCTTCTATTATCTGACTTCCGTTCTGTGTCTCTATGCGTGTCACTTACCCATCCCTTCTGCTACACCCTGTGGGTGGCACCTCCACCCACTGCAGTGCTGTGAGAAGTGCTGGCCGGGAAGAAGGAGCCGCCTCTGATGTGAGGCGAGAACGCAGGCTCCTAGCTGCAGCAGCCTCTGTCCAGGCTGTGCTCCTCCCTCTGTGCTGTCGTCCGTTCTCAGGTAGGCGGGGTTCCCGTGAATCAGATGCTACACCCCCTGTGGAGCACAGCACCTAGGATCCAGGGCCTCTGCTGTGTGCCCTGTACCTTGTCTGCCCGGAACCCCCAGGTGGGACCTTGGTGGTTCTGTGCCTTGGACAGCCTTGAGCTCCTCCCATCTCTGCATGAGGTATGCATTTGAGCACAAAGCCTGGGATGTGCAGGATTCAAACACACTCAGCTCTGCTCATGGCACAGAGGCACCAGTCAGGAAGATAAAACGACTCTGATCCCTAGGATGGACCCCTGCAAAGAGACACTTGAGACACTCCAGAGTAGCGCAGGGGTCAGACAACCCTGACGCCCACTACCTGGTACCAGGCACAGCCTCAGCCAAATGACAGCCGAGTGTCTCCTCCAGGGTGTGGGCGAGATTTCTCCTATGAAAACCATCGCCGCAGTACAGTGACAGCAGTTGTGGGGCACAGGACAATGCAATGGCCACCACTCGTTAGACGCTCTGCCCAGTGCTGAAATGCATTTTCTTTTTCATCATAAAACAGCTGGTGCCTGTTGGAGCCACTGTGACTTCTGCTTCACTCATAAAGAAACTGAGGCACAGGGAAATTTAGCACCTGCCTCCAGGAAAGTGGTCACGGCACACAGCCTTGCAGGGCGTGTCCGTGTGTGCCACACATGTGCCAACATGCTAGGAAAGAGCACAGCACACCCTGTGAACAGCCCACGACGTGGGAGTAGGTTGGGTGGTTCCAGATGTTCGTGTAGTATAATTTGCAGGATAAAAGCTTTCGAGGATGTGGTGCATAGATTATGTGTACAATTCCCTGAGAGTTTTATTAACTTTGTAAGCAAGAGGAGATACTGACCTTCCACGGGCAGGAGCTCCCCTGCAGGGAGTCCAGGTGGTTCTCACCTTCTGCAGGGGCTCCCGCCCCTGCTGGCAGTTGCACAGTCTAAAGAGTGCCATTTGGAAAGCCGCTGCCCTTCTGACTCCCTAGTGTCCCTGCCTCTGCTTCTCACCCACCAGGCCCATGGTCGCACACAGAAATTTGTCATGCATGCTGTGGGTTACTTTGGGGCCTAAAACAGGCAGAATCCTTCAAACATTTGTTGTGCAGACTTAAAAATTAAATCAGGAATTCATACCCAGGAGAGGTCATGCCCTAATAGAAAGTCCCGTCCCCCTCTTGCCAAGGAGGGAGAGGAGCTCAGGCTGCGGGCTGCTTTCCCCAGAGGGAGGGACTGCACACTTCCTGGTGGGAGAGGACTGGGCATGAAAAAGAACATCTGGGAACCATAGGGTGCCATCTGGGCGCCACAGTGGGGAGGAAGCCTGGGAGCGGAGGGTGAGCCTCTGAGAGACAGGCGTGCAGTTAGTCAGTCAATCACCTTCTTAGTTATGTCAGTTAGGACCCCCAAGGCGACAGAATCAATAGTGCGCGTGTGTTTGTGTGTGTGTGTGCACATGTGTGTGTAAACAGGCAGGACAGTGGAATCCAGAGTGCTTCCTTTAAGACACTGACTTGCACAGCTATAGGCACTGCTGACCCTGAGCTCAGTGGGCAGACCAACACCCCAGAGAACCAGATAAGTTGTGCCATGCACCTACTGGGTCACATCCTCCCGCATAGCAGGCTCGAAACTCAGTCAGTTTCTCTACTGCTGTCTTGAGCCTAAATTCCTTCTTCTCCAAGAGCCTCAGTGTTTTCTCCCAAAGTCTTCATGAGACTGGAGGAGGCACACCCACCTCATGGGGTAATCAGTTGAAGCGTGTTGATTCAAATGCCAGTCATATTACCAAAGTACCCTCCTCACCCCAACGTCTGGACTAGACCTCAGTAGCTGACTGGGCAGCAACCTTGCCAAGCTCACATATCAAATTCTCCATCTGGGAGACCCACTCCTGGTTAGTCCACTGCCTGAGATGACGCTTAGTGGGAGGATGGTGCCAGGGCATGAGGCTCTGGCACTGTGAGGGGACTGGAGGTCCTGGCAAGAAAAGGGAGATCCTTGAAGACATCCCAGGCTGGGGCACAGACTGCACACTTCCGCCACAGCACAGGACCAAGAGTTATTTGGGGACCAGGAGAACATTCCTGCGTCATGGGAAAGTATCTCCTCCACTCTCTTGAATTCAGCCTGGAACCTCAGCTGTATGGGTCAGAGATGGGAAACCTAGAAACTCTGTGCAGTTAACTCTCTGTTGGGACAGGAAACTGCAGTGTAGAACTGATGCCTGTGTCACACCAGAAAAACATGATCTCTCCACGTCACACCAGGGGGACCAGGGCCAGTTTTCAGGAGTTTCCTTGCCAGAGACTGAGGCAATTGGGCCCCCATAAGAATAATAACCATGGTAACCTGGAAACACATTGTATCTATTTATATCCACAGCAAACCCACCAACATACAAACTGGTCTCTCTGTAAGAAAAAGAAACCAATTATTCTGAAAACTTTAAAGAAAGGGTGCGTCATCCATGCAAATTAAACCACTACAGGGTAATTCGGAGTTGATGAGTTTTCACTTTTATAATAGTTCAGCTATGAAAACAAATGCCAGCAGAATATGACACATTCGAAATTCCTAATGAACTTGACCTCATGATCTTGATCTAAGGAGCTACAGCTACGCACATTACAGAAAGGTAATGAGGCTGCAGACAGAAGTGGGAGTGCTTCTTCTGAAGCAGTTTAGAAAGATTAAAATAGATGGATGTACATGCGTGCATGTGTGTATGTGTACATATATATTTATGCATGTGTTTCCACACATACATACACATGTGTAAATACAAGCCTAAAGACCCACCTCCTGAACTTCAGCAGGTATAAAAGAGAGAGAAGCATTTTATTTGTACCTGGGGAGTGCAATTATCAAACTGGAGGGTATAAAAATTTCTCAGGACAAATATCAAATTTCTTCAGAAAGAAAACAGCTAGAGAAAAAGAGTTCAAGAATCTGTAGGGACTTACAAATGTATATCACTTAGAAACTGTGGGGCAACTTAGGACGCTGGTGTACATAAACTGCAAAAACCAAACCAACAAGTTGGCATGGCAATCAGAAATAAGAACACTGAACATTCACTTACATTGCAAAGTAATCTATTTTGGATGCAAGCAAATAATGATCATGGTTTATTTAAGACCCATCTTTCAGAGGTAAGACATTTGCCTCAAGTTACTGCAGGTATGGGCAGGTGTTTGGAGTGGCTGAAGACAGTTTTGCCCCAGGGCCAAGATACTGAGGATGAGGACACAGGGGATCTATTCTGGGGCCTATGCCTGTGTGTGTTTGAAATCTTCCATAATAAAAGTATACATGCACACATATATACAAACACACATAGATAGACACAGTAGCATGAATACATCATATACAAGTGGTTTCTATATAGTATATTATATGTAACACATATTTCATGCTTGTAAACTCTTAAATAATGAGTATCACACACAAGGCACTCTTGTGTGATGGTGTAGTTGTGTAGCAACTGAAATGTCAAGCCCCACTGAGAGGGTGGGCACAGATGTGCTGTTGTGAGCATTTCAGCAGCCATCAGCTGAAGGGGAGGGAATGAACACACACACACAAGCTGCACCATGCAGCGATCCGGCTCCCAGGATTTGCACTGGCAATGCAGGTGCAGGACAACAGAAGCATGTACAAAAGCTAGCACAGCACTGTAACCTTTACCTAGAGTGCAAACATAAAGGAAGCTTTCAGTGGCAGTCAGAATGAAGTAGAGTATTCATTCATAAGAAGAGAAACCACAGAATATTTAAAATAAAAAGCTGGTGGTTCTTATAACAACAAAAGCAATTTCACATAGGTGAGCCAGAGAGGATGATTGTATGGTTCAATGCACAGGAAGACCCAGAAGAGCCCTGGAAGGGGTGGTGGTTATGTGTCCCCCAGTTGTTGGCCCCCAGGGGCCAGTTGTTGAGCTTCATCCTGGGTCACAGTGATATCGGAGCTCCAAATGATAGATGTCAAATATGCTGAGATCATGTTCCCCAAATCAAAGAATGAACTCTAAGGAGCAAAGGAGGTCAGGAGTAGGAAATATTTATCAAGAGAGATAGCTCCTGAGAGGCAGGAGGGGACCAGAGTGGGTTGCCATGGACCCTACTTTACAGAGGGGGTTTTATAGAACAAAATCACGAGGTGGTTATAAAATCACAAGATAGGTACAATGTGGGGGTCAACCAATAGGATTAGAAACATAACCACTTAGGCAATATTGATCCAATGGGAAAGCAAGTCATGTAGCAAGTGTACATGCAAAGAAGAAGGTTTTGCTTTGTTTTGTTTTGTTTTGTTTTTTTGGAAGAGATGGGTCAGGAGGTCTGGGTCACCCATCTGGGTGACTGAAGTCTATCTAGACTTTATTGGACCAGTTATAGGATATTCTTATCCCTAGGGGAAGCATGAAGGCCTGGTCATTCCATCTCTAGCTTGAGACTTGGCCTTCAATGGCTGCGCCTCCAGGCACAATTGTAAAGTATTCTCATGTTCTGCACTGTCTGACTGCCTATAACATTTCTATGTAACTTAGCTGTCTATCATAACAGCACCACTGGGAGGGGGTGGAAGCTTTGGGAGGTGAGGGCCAGTGCAGGGAAATTCAGTCATTGCAGTGCACCATGGAGGGTCTCTCAAGATGCCAGCCACACCCCTCCTCTGTCTGCTTCCTGTTGGCCATGAGCAGAGCAGGCTCCTCCGCCCTCCCTCCAGGAAGTGCTCCTCACCAAGCCCCCCAGGAGTAGAGCCAACTCCAGCCATGGAGTGAAATCACTTAAACAGTGAGCCACCATGAACCTTTCCTCCTCACAAGCTGTGTATCTTGGTGAATTCTCACAGTGATAGAAGCTGTCTCACACAGAGTGCATACTGATGTAAAGCTGTGGACCCAAACACTACTGATCCATGAGCTTCGATAATATTTAAATGAAAATATTAGAATGATCTTGTTATCTCTACTATCACAGATCAACTCCTTTGGCTTGCAATTATACAATTTAAGGCATCAACTTTTGCCAAACTACATTCCCTTGGGCAGTGCAGAAGGCCTGTCTTCTCCGACTCCTCTCCTCTCCCTTGTAACTCTTGTCATCTGTTATCTTGGATAATAACCATCCTAGCAGCATGAGGCAGGCTCTGTGTTTTTATTTTCACCTCCTTGATGATTGGTGATGTTGACCACCTCTTTATGTACCATTGGGCTGTTTGCTTCTCCTCCTTGGATAAGGTTTTTAATAATTTCATTTATTTTTCTACTGAGTCATATGGGTTCTTCATATATTTTGGTATTCCTTTTTCATCAGATATATAGTTTAGAAATATTCCTCCCAATCTGTAGCTAGCCTTTTTAATTTAATTGTTTCTTTTGAGAGTATTTACATGTGCTTTGCATATCTTAATTCCTTTTATTCCTCTTCCCTTGCTGCCCTCTCCCCTCCCTCCATCTCTAGTCCCTCTGGTTTATATTTATTTTTGTTGCCTGGACTTTTGGTGTGATATCTAAAAACTCATTGCCAAAGTCAATATCGGAGAGGTTCTCCCTATCCTTTCTTCTATGAGTTTTAAAGTTTCAGAAATTTGCCATTAATGTGTTTTGACTTTGTTTTTATATCTGCTATAAGGGTCCAATTTCAACATTTTGCTTGTGGATATTCACTCTCCCAAGTAACATTTATTGAAAGAACCATCCTTTTGCAGTGTGTCTTCTTGGTGATCTTATTAAAATTAGTTCACTGTATAAGCTTCACTTTGTTTCTGGGCTCTCCGTATTGTAACATTGGGCTATGTATATGTTTTATGTGAGTACCATGCTGTATTGATTACTATAGCTTTGCAGTAAAATTTGAAATAAGTGAGTGTGATGCCTACAACTGTGTTTTGTTTGTTTGTTTGTTTTTGGTCTGTCCTGATTTACCTATTTGGTTCCATACAGATTTTTTCTTTTTCTGCGCCTGGCCTTAAAAAACTAAGTGTAGAATGTATTAAGAAAGGTTCTCTGAAGGTAAAGTATCAATAGAAAGCATAATATAATTATGCAAGGGGATTTCTTAGGTGGACTTACAGGATCAGAGGCAGGAGAGTTCACAGGCTTTCTGCGCGTGGATAACTAGAGGATGCAGGAGCTGCTAAGCCCAAGAGAATGGAAACCACAGAACAAGAGGGATCGGGGAGGCAGCTTGAATCCAAGGCCAGAGGCCTGGGAGAGCAGAGCAGACAATGGAACAGTCTGTTTTGGAAGGCTGAAGAAAGACGAAACCCAGAGACCAATGAGCAAGTGCAACAGCAACAAAGGATGACCCCTCTCAGAAGACTGGAGCTTTGAAAATGGGTACACTTCATCCTTCTTTGATTGCTGCCACCCTCAGCTTCCTGACTGTCTGTCAGTCGCCCATAGACACACTGCGAACTGTGCTATGCATTTCTTTCTCTCCAGCTTCTCCCAAGCTGACACATCACGATGCATGATCATAGAGAAGCCAGCGAGCTCACTTCTGAGTACACAGCCAAAGGCACTGGAGTCACTATATTGCGAGACACTTGTGCTCCTGTGTCACCATTCCCGGAGCCAGGATGTGCAGTCAACGTGAGTGTCCTCTATGGATAATGGATAAGGAGCGTGTGGCATAAATAAACGATGAATTCTACTCAGCCTTTACAAAGGAGGGAACCGTGGGTGCAGGCAGAGAGCGTAACACAGAGCAGGAGGGCAGTGTTGAGCAGCATTTACGTCTGCCTTTGTCTTCGTCTTCTCCATGCCTACAGGGATCAGGGTGAGATGGGGCGGATGTGCAGCTACAGTGCTGTCTCCACGTCAGCTGGGTGCTTCTCTGAGCAAGAGCCAAGGCTGGCGATCAGGAGAGGCTTGACAGCCAAGGGGGCAAGTGGTGTGTGCAGTCCTGGGCTGGCTAAGCAGGGAATCCTGGAAGCCAGCGTGACCTTGGGTAGACGCAGAGACCCAGGAGTCTCTGAGTGAGAACCTCGTCTTCCTCCTCCTCCTCCTCCTCTTCTTTTCTTCTCCCCCTCTTCCTTCTCCCCCTCTTACTCTTCTTCATCGTCCTCCTCTCCCTCTTCCTCCCCTCCCTCTTCCTCTTCCCCTCCCCTTCCCCTCCTTCTTCTCCTTTTTCTTTTCCTTTTTCTTTTCCTCTTCTTCTCCGTGTTTCCCAAGTCACACCCCTAACTTCCCAGGGCTTCTCGACATTAGTGAATGTCACATGAGCTTAGAGGCTGTGTCCTTGTCTGCCCTTGAGCCTTTCTAACAGCCCACCCTCAGGCCCCCACCCTGAGCCACTGCTGCCCAAACCCTCAGGCACGATAACGCTCACTGCCTGAAAAAGACCATGTGTCATTCAGGGTGCCAGCATCAACTAGATTGCACTTGCAAACACTCAAAAATCCTGGAAAATCATGCCTCACCGTTTTTTCAGGAACAATATAATAAAAAAAAATGGCTTCTACAATGTGTCCAAGGAAGACATATGGCCTCCTGATTTTCATTAAAAGTTGCCACGAGTTTTCTAAGAACTAGCACTGTGAGCAGGTGGTTGTTTGGTGGTCAATATAGAGTGCAAACTGCACACAGTGAGCAAGCTTGGAGCACTGTGTTTGGTTGTAGGATTTAGAGAACAGAGTCTGAATCTTTAGGAAGCTATCTAATATCTCCATTTTATTTCACTTTTAATGGGGATGGTCTAAAGAAACATGAGCTTCCGGGTCTGTGATCTGTGCATATACGGACAGCAAGGCCGGTTCACCCGGGGCATCGTGCAGTCAGCGCCCCTCAGCCTCTGGGTCCAGCGGGCGGGGTGTGTGAAAGTCTTCAAGTCCCCTTGGAAGCTGCTCCTTCCTGTGATGATCTTGGCCTCCTTGACATCTGCAGACAGTGGAGCCTCAAGACCCCTGCTGCCCCTGTGTCACCTAGGACAGGAAGCTCCCATGCGGTGCTGGGGTTTCCCTGTGTCATCTGCGCTCATGCTGTGGGACTAAAATCACACCATACAAAATAAGCTTAATGTTGTTCTGAAGCTCTGTGAGCAGAGCAGTCTGGAGGGGGGACCCCCACCTCTGGCAGCAGGCAGGGAATGTTGAGTGTCCTTCTGACAGGGCCAGCCTGCCGGAGTAGGTCCTGGGAAGGCGTCCGACCTCTGCTCTGGAGCGCAGCTAGTGATTATTACTGCGGGCGACACGGGGACAGGTCGGGGCTCTGGTGCTGGGCATTGCTTTCCGCAGCCCTGTTCCTGCAGTCAGCATAGCACTGCCCTTTCCTCTGTCCTTTGGCTGGCTTTGAAGCTCATTTCCTGAAATGACATCCATGCTGCCATCCATACAGCTTCTGGACTGAGAGATTTTCAGCAATCGGGGACAGAGAACGTCCTCTCCGGACGCCTCCTGCTCCGCTCCTCTTCCTGTGTGAGTGACACTCACTCTCCAATCTCTGGTTGGATCCAGAGTGCTGCTGAGCCTTGGAAAGCCAGGTTAGGAACCCTCCATCCACTCTGATGGCGACCCAGGCTTCCTGGGGGCTGGAAAGTCACCCTGCATCACACTCACCCAGGAGCCTGCATCCCTGCCCCGGCTTGGGCACAGCCCAGCACCCAGTCTGTGCCATCACTGCAATAGTTTGGCACCTGGCATGCTGCGGATGTGTAGTGGCATTTGGGACATTTACATGCTCTTTCATGTGTGTGCCATGTAGTCTTGCCCCATGCAACTCACTGAACATCTCCCAAAGCTGCCTGCATCACGGTTCTAGGTCACTGTGTACAATGTTGAAGGGTGTTTGTTGAAACTGCTGGAAAGTTTCATCTGCAGATGTCTAAGGCTTTGCTGGTTCCCTTTGAGTTATTTCATGGTAAGTTTTCTGTGATGTTAAGGTCCTTGGAAGCCCCAAAGGGCCGCCTAACTGGGTTTCCTGCTGCTCTCTTGTTCAGACTGCAGCTGCTAATTCATGATGTGCTGAAGGAAGACAGTGATTTTGGAACATCATCCACAGCTAGAGTGCAGCAGACACTTCCCCAACGCTGAGCACCTCACTTCTGCAGAAAGAATTCCGGATGGGATTTCAGAACAAAATGCAAAAGAACTCAAAACTCCACTCCAAGAGTAGCCTTCACCTTAAGAGACTCAGGGTGTGAAAGTTGCCTGCCAGGAGGTTTTCCTAGTGATTGCCATCGTCCCCAAGCTTGGCAGTGTGACGAAGAAGCTGCCTTTGGCCTCAGAGGCACAGCGCAGGGCGCCTGGTTTCTCTGCCCTGTGTCCAGGATGCCCAGCCCCGGGAGGGCTCCTAGGGACCCTGCCCAACAAGGGCTATCTCTGGATCAGGACGAGTTGCCATGACATTTAGCAGACCCACAAGCCCAGGTCTTCGTGCAGGCATCAGCACCCTGAGAGGCACAGCATAAACGTCACAGCTCAGTGAGAGCTGGGCTAGGAGGAGCATAGCAGTGGCAGGACGCTCTTGGAAGCTGGCTTCCCCCTTTCCAAAACACACACCTTGGCTCTTTTCCTTCATCGTGAAGTTCTAAATCCCATTTCTTACTGTTGGGGAAGGCAAATTAAGCTAAAGGAGCAGGGCCTAAGTGTACCTGGGCTCTGATGTGGAGGAAACCCTGTGCAGCTGCCGCTGCTTGGTGGGGAGCAGCAGGCGGAGGGATGATGCCTGGGGCTGGGACTAAAAATACCTCTGCTCTCATGCGTCAGGCTCTCCAAGAGTCGCACACCGCGCTTGTGTATGCCATGGGCAGGGACACAGCCAGATGTCACCACAGCTGACTCACAAACGGCTCCCTCACTGCATTTTCAGAGTGCCACTTGAACACAAGAGGGCCTGAGGAGCTCTGAGCGGCTCTGCTTACCTGCCACACTGCCATCACGGGTGTCTGTCATCTCTGGCCTCTAGTTCACTTAAGGGCACGTTCAGCAGTAATCAGCAAAGGGCTTCCATGTGACAGGGATGCTCAGAGGCACTGGGCACACAGGGAGGGTTGCAGGAAGAAACCATATTCACTGAGTTGCTCATGCAGTTGCACAGCTAGAGAGCAGTCTACCCTGGGTTCCAGACCATTTCTGAAGGACATCTGTCCAGAAATAGCCCTAAAAGGCAGAGAGCTCACCCTGCAGAGCAGACAGCAGGCTTCCTACTGCGCAGTGTAGTAAAGATAATGTCTTCCTTCTTCGAAAGGGACTGGAGAATCACATTGCTACACATTTTAGTCTACTGACTATAGACAGGATTTCCTGTGTAAAAGTTTCTGAAGGATGGAACTGTTACTCTTTTTTTCTACCGACACCAGTGAGGTCGGTGTCACGAGATGTCCAGAAAAGCCATAGGGTCTATAAAACAGATCTCAATCAATGTGCTATAATGACACACATTATAGATTTCCATGTGACAAAAGTGATTGGCCACTAGATTCCTTCATCATGTAGTCATAAGACTGGTGCTGTGACGTACAATATGTTTCTGGATCTTACATCCTTATTCCTGTAGTGTTTCCTAGTTCACATGTATGACACTTATGGACAAAATTTCTCTAAATTTTTGTTATAGCAATAGAACATTTTATATTATAGTAATAGAATAATTTTATAATATAATACAGACTTTTAATCAATAAAAAGCTAACCTTAGGCCCAAAGAAATCATTAACAAGTTAGGAAGTAGATAGTCCTAGAGCCCAAGAACTCTCCACTCTTGCAAAGGTAGCTGTGTATAACTGAGAGGGTACAGTGCACAGATAACCACCTCTGCTTCCCTGGGACTAAATGGTGAATTTTCCCAACTTTTCTCTACACAGTATCCCTTCAGTTCAGGGATTAGAGTGAGAAAAGGTATTAGCATAAGCAAATCACAGAAGAGAGATGTAATCCTACTCAGAGCAGAAATTTCCAGCAGTTTGCATGGAATCTACCTCTGTGCGAAAGTAGAGACTGAAATCGGCCTCATCAGCAGGAGGCGGAGGGGACCCTAAAATCCTGTTCTCGGGGCCCGATGGTCTTGCTCCTTCACCCCACGCAACTGCCACTCTTCTGTGGATAACTCACACCCTCAGCACCAACCCAGACTCCCTTTCATTTCCAACAATTTCCGCAGAGCACAGCACTGGGGGTAGCAAGTGCAGCACAGCAATACGGTTTTGGATTAGTTGTTGCTATGGGTGTTTGGAAAGTAATCGATTTCCATACTCAGTATGAACTCTATCTAGTAATTGTTTAGAGACTTCATTTTATGGGTCCGGTGTCCTGCCAAGTGCTGAGAGTTTCAGGACAAACACCCCAAATGAGGCAGCAGAGCCAATGCACAGTTGAGAGCCATGCCAAGTATACAATGATGCACGGTATTTTCTGAATTAGATCACTAACGAAATAAATGCCCCAATGCCTCATTGAGTGGGCACGTTACACCATAACGGGTTTTCCCACACTACCCTTTGAGATTCAGTACGGACTTTGTAAAGTGCTCGGAGGCAGTAATATCCAGTACACATTTCAATATTTGGTGGATATTTTAAGCAGTTTTCTCAAAATGTCACACAGATGGGACTTACGATCCCTGCCTTTGGAAACAGACAGCTCCAGTCCACAGCCACCTCAGAGGCAGCCCAGCCTTACAGCCTCAAGACTCGTTTGAGTGAAGCCCAAGTCCCAGGCACTGCTTCCTCTCCTGGGCTCCAGAAGCAAGCTCAGGCTCCCACGATGGTGGCACCCTGGCCTCCGCTCCCTCTCACCAACTCTAGTGCAGCTGTTGCCTCAGATCCCAGGCCCTGCGTCTGTGCCGGACTCTCTCCCAGTGGGGTGCTTCGCCCTGGGCTGCAGGCTGTGACTTCTTCTCCATCTCTAGCTGCTGGTGCCCCTATGCGCCTCTGGGTCTCCCCACCTCAGCCTAATGTGCTCCTCCTAACTCCCCGCCCAAGGCCTCCTTTCTTGACTTCTTGATCAAGGATCCTTCTTGGGGAGGGCCCTGCTTTTGCCCCTGGGCCATTACTCACTCCAGGGTCACTGTCTCCTCTGCCCACATAGAGGACCAGCCTGCAGGGCAGGGGTTGTCCCACCACCCGCCTGCTAGGATTGGGCATCTTGTCAACCCGGGCGATTGGTGCTATGCTGCCACCTAGGGACCTAAGCACGCACTGCAGGTCAGCCTCATCCACTGTCCCAGAATTCTAACAGCGTCCCCTGTCAGAGGGCAGAAAGAGCCCATCCTGGCGGCACAAGGCCAGTAACTCCAGCACTATGGGAGGCTGCCAAAGAAGCATAGCAAGTCTGAGCTCAGCCTGCGCAATTTAGCAAGGTGCTTTCTTGCTAAATTCTTAAAATCGTATTTCTAAAAATTGTAATTCTTAAAAATATATTTAATAAAGAAATAAAAGGAAAAGGGACACGCAGGCCAACTCAGCTGGAGAACACTTGCTTATTCCACGATTCCTCTGGCAGAACCATGTGTAAACGCTGGCCTTTGGGGAGACCTAGCGTCCAGGAGCCTCTGGGAGCTCCTATGAGTGCAGGGGGAGCCCTCAGCTGGGCCTGTGTGCATCATGGTCAGGACTTCCCTTGCTGGCCTTAGATGGGGGCCCCAGCAGACACCACATGGGGAGAACAGAGGGGCAGGTGGAGGCCAGCGAGTGTGCTCATCTGGGATCCTGACCAAGGCATTGGATGAAGGGGCACATGGGCGAGAGGGAGACAGGAGGCAGCCTCCAACCAGCGTGCAGCACTGTGTGTCCTACAATAAATAACGCCCATTTCCTCCTCTGCAGAGATCCCTTCTTCCCTCCCTTCCTCCCTCCCTCCCTCCCTCCTCCCCTCCCTCACTTCCCACCCTTCCAGTTAGTCTCCTTCGTAGTTCACAGGGCAGCCTCACATATACTGAACAAAAGCGCGGCACTGTTGTGCTGATGGATGTCTGGGCCTCCTACCTGAGTGCACCACCAGACATCTTCCTTCCCCACAGAGGGCCCCTGGGCCGAGCTGCCCCTCCTCTGTGCACGGGAATGAGGCTGGAGCCCCACATCTCTAGAACATGTCCCCATCACCAAGAATCCTATTTCTCATTAGCAACATGATGTATTTATTTTGGCTCTGCATAATCTGATTTAAAATGTATTTTTTGCCTTTTTTCAGAGGAACAACTTGATCCTCTCCATTTCGCTGTTTATGTTCTGACTTCTGAAAGGCCAAGAGCCAACACTCAACTTTCACTCCAGGATCCCAGGCCCCAAACTGCAGACTCATCACTGCACGATCCCAGGAGAGAAACTCTTCGGTTCCAAAGCAGTTTTAAAATTATTTTTCATCTACTAATGAAGACATGACCGATGTATGCAGCGTCATGCACGTTGATGTTATGAGAGACCGGGAATGTTCCAAAGTGGTCAGTACCTTCGAGCTGTCCACAGTGACCCTTGCTCATCTGCTCTTGAGAACACAAAACATTTGGTTATGGAGAATAATGTACTTGGCCTGAAGGGATGCTGCTTTGTAAAACACTTTAATTTGCCAGGAGTGAGTCAAAGACTTAATTTACTCTCTTGCCATGAATTTAATACAGACTGTGATAAAATGGGACACGACTTTTCCGGTTAGGACCCTCTGCTATGGGGTTCTCCGGGAACACATTAGCCCGGTTCCTTACTATCACAAGGCCTGTGTGGCACACACACCCGCTCTTGCTTCTCTTCCACGAGTGCTCTGGCCATTCCCAAGAGGGCGGCCCTACTTAGAGGAGTAAAGGGGGGAAATCCCCACTGGACGAATGGAAGCTGTGGCCTGGATCGTACCCACTGAGTTAAGCGGGATGTGATGGCTGTGTTATCGGAACCCTGAACCATACTTGGAATCCTTACTGCTGTTGGCTCCAAACTGCAAGATGCTCAACCACACAGAAAGCTTCCAAGTGTCCAGAAATGGGGTGATATAATCCTTAATGGTACTAATATACAACAAGTGGTAATAATACCACGGAATATAACTCAACTGAATGGTAATAATATCACAGCAGTAATAATGTCAGGGAATATAGCTCAAGTAAAAGTTATTGATTCTCATAAAACAATAAAAACAGTGCATTTGGCAGTTGCTTGCTCTTCTGTGCAGAATGAATTGTGAGATTTAATATTAATTATTACTCTATTATTTAGGTTTGGGTGGCAAAATGCAATATAAGTAAAAGAGCGATGTAAAGAACACTCTGGCTCATGGAACCCCAGGATTACCTTACCGACCCAGACTCTGCGGGAGGCTGGAGGGTGTGGTCTTCAGAGATGATGGGAGGTGTGAAATCAGAAAGTTATGTTTGTTCTTTCTACCTATTGGGTTCATAGTCACAGAACATGACTGCCTAGAACTTTCACCAACCTTATAGGGTCAGTCAGCCAGTGATACAGTGCCCAGTGTTCCTCTCTTCCCCTACATCCAGTCATCCCAGACTCTCTAAGGGACCTGCCTTCTTGGAAGTCAGACCTGGATGAATAGGCTGTCGGGGGGAGTGGGGAAAGCAGGACTCCACTTTAGGTGGGCTGTGTATGCGCTCTTGGACCAGGTGTTGGTGGCCAGATGGGCTCAATCTGCCAAACACTGTGCCGGTCCCCTGGCATTTCCCAGATCCAGAGTGCAGGCCAGAGAATCACTGAGATGCACAACAGGAAAGCCTTTGGGTCGGTCTTGCGGCTTTTGTGAGGTGCAAGGCTCTCTCTCATACTTTCCCAATCAATTGCTACTGCATAACACAAGGTTTCCATTGCCCTCTTTATGGAAATACAGAGACCACACATCAGGCTTCTTGCCTTGCACCTTTCAGATCTATTTATTTGTGCTTTGTAGTATAAAAACTCAGAAGGAAGATGTTTTTCTCTTAAGTCTGAGCCCACTGGGGTGGGGCTGTAAGGGTCTCCTTGGCAAAGATGTAGCACCATAAGCATAAAAGTCCCTTTCAGACCATGACAGTCTCCTTACACCCTGCAGAATATTCCCAGTGAGGCCTGCGCAGTACAAAGTGCACCCCACCATCTCATCACAGCATGGTACTCACTTTATGAAAGAAATGGAGCACACTGTTCACCAGATAAAAGCTGAAGCTAAGCAAGGAAGATGCAAGCACAGTGGTGGAGCAGCACCGTTGCGAGGCCTTAGCCACCTGCCAGTGCTCAGAGGATCAATTCCAAGAACAGAAATGGTTGACATAAGCCCGGAAGCCCAGAAGGAGGGGTACAACCAACATGAGTATCATGGCCAAGAGCAACACTCAGGGGCGCTGTGATTTTCCAATCTGATTCCCAGTGACTGACAGGAATGACCCGCCAGGACACCATCGCAGTTGTGGAGCATGAGTGGCGTGGCTCTGCCCTTGATACCAGAGCTGTGGCAAGGACAACAGCAGAAGGCAATGTCTATGCTAAGAGTGCAAGCTCACAATGCAAGCTGGGTGACCGGAAGTGCTCCCGGTGACACAGGAGTTTACACATGTTTTGTTGCTGTTCTAGAAGCAGATCAGTAGAAAAGCTTTCAAAGATGCTGAACTTACATGGGCTAAGTTATCTCAAATAAGACCATCAGTACCTGGAGCTAGATTTGACTGTAGGAATCTTATAGGCAAACTCTGTTCTATTTTTCTTTGTATCAGCTGTTTAGAATTCAAGCAACTAGCAGTGGTTAATGGATGTTCTTAAGGGCTTGCCATCTTTGCACATATCCTCTAGCTGACTGGCAGTCCTGTACTGGTGCAAGTGGGAATAGGAGGAAAACTAGGCCCTTCACCAGGATAGTCAACCCTCCTACACTATCTCGTAAGCAAGTGCAGTGCAGTCCCAAACTCAGGCAGAAGACAGCAAGATAGCATAAGACAGGCATGCCCAGAAATGGTTAGTGTCAGCTTCCTCACAGGCTAAGACACACTATCAACACCCACAGTTTGAAATAGGAGAGATATAAACTGGTTGATGCTAAGGGAGTCAGCCACGGTCAGCTGGCCCCAAGACAGAAACACGATGGTGAAAGTGTGTGATACAAGAGAGCTGCTCACATCCTGGCAGCCAGAAAGGAAAGAGAAGGAAGAGGAGACAGGACAGGATCACACCCTTCCACGCTGTGTCTCCCATGGCCTGCTCTTCTGACCTGGCCCCCACTCTTTACAGCACAGCCAGCTATGGACTTGTCTCAGTCACTGTCTCATCACGGAGACACAATACCCCAAATCCACATCCACAACACAAAGCAGGGGGGATTTATCTTGGCTCCTGTTTTCAGTCCATGCTTATCTGGCTCCAGGTGGAGGGGTGTGGTGGAGGAAAGGTGCTCATCTCACGGTGGCCAGGAAGCTGAGTGGAGGGAGGAGCCGAGGAGAGAAACCTACCTTAAAGGCCACACGCCAGTGATCCACCTCTAGTCAGAGTCTGCCTCCTTACAGCACATCTGCTGTAGCATCCACTCACCTTGCACAAGGCCTGCCTCTGAGTGCAGGAGGCTACCAGGGGCGATCCACACCCAGTGAGTTAATCCACTCATTAGCACAGGCACCCAGAACCTAATCACCTTCCAAGAGCCCCATTCCAAACACATGCGATTTGGGGTGACATTGGAATCTAACCCATAATTTAGTGAAGATGGGACACATTAGTTCCTTAAATTCACCATAATGAGATGCAGTGAACAATACAGCTAAAGACCAGGCATTCATTCATCTCTCACAGTTTTGAGACTGGAGGATGAAGATCGAGGTTTCCATAGGTTTGATTTCTCCCCAAACCCCTTGGCTTGGAGCTGGCTGTTGTTGGTGTGTCTTTCATGCCTTTTGCTCTGTGCATGCACATCCCTGGCATCTCTGTTTCTTTCTGAGGGAATTGATCTTACAGGATTAGGATCCTACGGGTGAGTGCATGTGGAATCTTAAAGCCCATGTCTCCAAATACAGTCTCACTGGGAGCTATGAATAGGAATTTGGGGGTGTGGGGGTCACAGGTTCACACAGTTTGGTTCTGGGCAAGTGGTGAACACTCTCATTTTTCTGGATCTAAAATATAGAAAAGCACTCCTTCGTGGACACTGTGTGATTTCTTTTTCTCTGAGAGTTGGCATGAGAATCAATCCCTGCTTAAAGTTAAGGTGGGTGCAGTGGTCTGTTAGCCTGGAAGATGGCCTCCTCTGGAACCCAGTCCCGCTGGCTTTCTGAGCTCGGACACCCAGACTCCAGAACTTTGAAAAAACAAATTTCTCTTGTTTGAGCCACAGTCTCTGTAACATTTTGTTATGACAACCCAAGTAACTAAAACACTACCTCATAATATTTCATCTTCTATTGCTTATGAGCATACAAGACAGAAAAGCTAACTCTTTGTATCTACAATGACTTTATTGCTATTTATTTAAATAAAGAAATGTCATCCAGGACACCTCCAGTGGAGTCACAGTGAAGAATGAGTGGTGACATTCATGACAAGGTGGAGGCCACCACCAACTTCCAAAGTGATGGCAGCTTTCCCAGCAGCACAAGTGAAAGAAGCTACCTCTGAGAGACTGCTCGAGTCCAACTTTTACTATGAATGTCAGTCTCAGCTCTCTGGTTTTTAGTAAAATGAAAAATATTTAAATCAGGAAGTATTTGGTGATTTGTAAAAGACTTTTGAGGCTCTAAATGCATAGAATGAGCCCAGAATTCAGGCCTATTTTGCTACAAAGGGGGCACAGTCTCACCACCTTCCAGAAATGAAGCTCTTCTCCCTGAGGTCATCCACTGTATTTCCCAAAACAGCTAATTTCTGCCTTCACTAGAATATAGATCGGATTCTAGTCCTTGTTTCACAATGACTGATGTTTCTCCCTTTGAAGCACATTGTGAAAATGAGTAAACTGTCTTCTCTTCGTTACCCTTTAAGTTACTCATGTTGAGGTCGAGAGTCAGTGTTCGACCATTTGACCTCTGCTCATTTTTATATCAGCATCTTCAATTTTAAGCAGATTTACATTGCTCTTTAAAATGTTGTCAAAGTAGCATTTTTTAAAAAATATGTCAATAAGAATTAACACTTTCTTGGTGTGTTTAGTCAAAAACAGTTGGGAAATGCTAAGTTAAATAAAGTCCCTCCTCTCCCCATACCTTCATTAGAAGTTCAGAGTTTCTAGAACCCAACAAGATCCATTAGCTCCGTGTTCCTTACTGTCTCCAGGAGACAGCACCCAGCCACTCACACTTCCTGTCGGCCATGGCTGGGACATTACCTGTAGTCAGGCTGCAGGGAAACTGCCTGCCCCTAGACTGCAATGCCTGTGACAGAGGGCAGGACACCTGCCTTTACATCAAACTCACCTGCAAGAGAGGGTTTAAAGTGCTGTGCCCAAGTTGGTAGGAAGAGATGAAAAGGCCAAGTGTCTTTTGATGTAGTTTTAGAAGTAAATGCATTAGGAACAAGCATAAGTAATAACATTGGTTGAAAAGAGAATAATATAACTTCCATGTCTGACTCATGGAGGAAAAGCATCCCAGGACGGAGGTGGGAAGGGCCCACAGGCTTAACTGGCTAGAAAAATTTAGAATTTGTAAATTAAATGATTCAGAATGTTCAGAACAAAGAAACAAAAGTTCTAGTTGGTACATGGGGTAACTGACAGTAGGACCACTAGCTCCTGTTAAAAGAAATTCTAGTTAAATCATTTTCTACCTCTATAATGTCATTCCAAATAAACTGTCACTTTTCAAAATCCAAAAAACAGTGCAAGTAAGTTCAGTGTAGCATCCGTGAGAGTTTCTAGAAAACTTATGACTGAATATGCACTCATGTAATTATATTTATTTTTTACTTCAAGAGGCTTGGTGTTTTTTAAGTTACAATAAAGTAAGTTTGTTTTAATACTGTTTGATTCATCTCTCTTTACAAATTGTGGAATTGTTAAGAAAATGTATCCAAATGCCTGCACTCTACCATTAGCTGTCAGTATTTGCAAGAGAAACATTTGAAGCAGGACACAGAAATGTACAAGATTAGCTGACAGTGGCCGCCCACAGAGTCAGATGGAGAAGAAGACAGGAGACCTGTCCTAGCTCTGGAGAGCCAAAGAAGGCCTGGAGCCCACAGCCATGTCCCGTGCATCCCTTTCTGGAGGGATGTGTGATGAAACACTGAAAGATCTGCTCTGGAGAGCCCAGGAGCCAGCGCTCGAGCTGGAGAGTCTGCACTGGCAGCCGAAAGGCAGTGCTGGAAGCTAACGAAGTTGTCCCTCAAACCAGGAGAATGCCCTTGGCAAAGGCAAAGACCAGAGGTCAGCCAAAGAGAATAACCGATGCTTCTCCAGAGAGAAGCAGCCAGAATGAAGCTCTTCCAAAGGAAATCAGCAAGAAATCCTTCCATACCATTTCAACAACAAGCCTCCTTCAGTGGGTCTTGCACACCCAGAACCCTGCAAACTCAACTCTGCTGGACATTACCACTCAGGCCAACAATCAGTCTAACCACCACACCATGTGACGCCATCCTGGAGAGACATTTTCCTGATCCCAGCTCTGACACAGACACCATCTATATATCATACACTCTGCACTTACACAGCCCCACATCCTCTCCAGCATGCACATCGTACTAGTCAGCTTTCCCATCGCTGGACAAAACATCCAACACCTCCAATTTAGAGGAAGAGAGAGGTTTAGCTTGGCTCGCGGTTTAGGGGATTCAGCTCATGGTTGTTTTGCTCCAAGGCAGAACAGGATGGCAGAGGGGTGTGGTGGAGGAAAGCTGCTTACCTCATGGCAGCCAGGAAGTAGAGAGAAGGGAGGATCCTGGGACAAGCAGACACGTTCCAGGTCGTGCCCCAGTGACCACCTTGCGCTAGGCCCTACCGCCCGAGGCACATGCAGCTATGAACTCATTCATGGATGAAGCCAGCGATGAGGACAGCACTCCTTGACCCAATCAGCTTCTCAGAACCCCACCTCTGAACACCCGGGGCTTTGGGCGATATTGTAGATCTAAAGCACAACACAAATGCCAAAGACAGATTAAACATAGGAAAAAAAACAAACAGGAACGATGCATTCTGCTCTGCATTGGAAGGAAATGCACCCAGTACCTAGAACTACTACTCAATTTCAGACTTCATTTTTCATTGCAAATCACATTGTTCTTAAATGGTGTTCATTGACCTAGGGTTAAAGAACGGAATGTACAAAATTGATCACAAAATGTGTGGCCAGTATAAACCCAAGAAGACAAGTCTCAGGGGGAAAACTCTCAAAGTGAAAAGTAACCAGTATTCTTTTTTAAAGCGTTAGAAATATATTTTTCCTCAAAATTTAATAGATGTTTATTCACTTCTAGGAGAAAAAATGGTCAAAGACTAGATGTCACTACTCATGTGATAGCATGAATATGTCTGTTTTCATGGGAGGGGAGAGTTCCTGGAGCAATCTACTGCCTATCCAGATGTAGGCACAGCTTTCAATTTTTAAACTGATTTCCAAAGTCATAAGCAATATCTCGCTACTTTAAGTATAAATCACTGATAACACTAAGAGCCCTGATGGATCCTTTCTATTGAATTCATCAAGTCACTTGATGCAGTTCCAGTTGTGGGAAATTGGATTGCAGATGCACAATCTTTCATGCTGATTCCTCTAATTACCAAACTTTAATGCAGTTGTTGGTCAAACATCACAAATGCATTTGATTTAACAAATAACTTCTTTCACCACAAACAAAGCCCTTGAGGTATGCTTTTAGAGGTGGAGATGGTTTTCTTCAGCGGCATTACCTAATCTGATAAAGTACAGCCAGATGATTCCAAGGGAAAATCCAGATGCAGAAAAATAGTTTAAAAGTTTGAGAGCACTTCTTAAAAATTCTTACTGGCTACCCTTTGTGCTCCATCCTGGCAAGTTTTCCTCACGTCATTTAACATAAATCGGTGATGGAAATATTAGAGCTGATACAGCCAGCTCCAGTTTCCAAGGGTGTAAAGTATATTTGCCGAAAATATAGAACATTTGAGGTCACAATTTGTTCCTCACCATATCTTGAAGCACAGATCTAACCTAACTGTAGAGAGATATGGTCTTTCCCAAGGCATTTGGAAGGAGAGGCCAGGGAAGGCTTCTAAGTAGCTCTTTGGGGGAAAAAATGAAAAGAGAGGATGTTGGTGGGTAGAGAAGGAGACAGAGTGTTGATTAAAAAAAAAAAATACAGGGAGCTCACTCTTCTGCAGGGATGGGAGTGCAGGCCTGAGTTCTGGGAGGGACCCAGGGTAGTGCAACTTCCTAAGGGAAACAGAGAAAGATCTCCTTGCTGCTGATGAACCAGAGACAGCATCTGCAGGCCTGGCACACAGAGGGACCTTGTCTCGGGGAGAAGAGCTCTGTCCCTGAAGAGAGAGGAAAAGGAAGTCTGTACTAAGTGCAGTGTGTGAACCCCGAGGCTACATGAGAGAAAGAAGCACTCATGGCTAGCACGGGCTGTTGAGTCTTGCTGTGTATTATCCATGTTTCCATGAGGCTACAACATTTAACAGCTAACTTTGCTCTGCCGGCCCGATTTTCTCATTGCATCCAGCAAGGAGAAAATGAACCTCAGGGAGGTAGACTATAAAAGCCACAAGTGCCTGGGGTCAGGGAACCAGTGGGGCAGGTTTTATTAGAGGCTGCTGTCATAGCAGACTGAGACAGGAAGTCACCTGCACCCACCTCTCCTCACACCAGGCACAGGTGGGTTTTGCAACTATGTCGAGCTGAAGGAAAAACACTGCAGAGGCCCAGAGAGAGCTGGCCAGAGGGTGAGTCCTTCACAAGGGCTACTCCAGACTTTGCAGATGCTTTCCCTCGTGATTAGGCCACCTTTGTGAGCCTTGGGTTGGCTCCTGCCTTCATTCAGCCTGGGACAAGGGCTGCTGTGTTCCTTGACTGCATTTCGGAGGCCTGGCTCCTCTGTCCTAGAGAGAGAGATTTTTAATTGTAAGCTATCCAAGTATATTTCTGGACATCTACCTCAAGAGTGCAGAAAATGAATTTACAAGTTTTCTAAAGGAAATGTTGGCAGGTAGGAGGTCAAACCCCAGAGTCCAGAAGCCTTCTGAAGTATTTCAAGCTGGAGAATGCTCAGGTGTCTGGGATAAGACTATGAACACAGCTCCTGAGAGATACTCAAGACTGCATGCAGGAAGACCTGTATTAAAAGAAAAGAAAAAGAGAAACACAAGCACACTGATGATAAAGAAAGACAGCATTCGGGGCCCTGCCACCAGCAAACCATGAAGAGTTTTCCTGAGGTTCTGACACAGCTGAAAGCTCCCAGGACAGGTGTTTCCTGCCACCCTGCCTGTTCCACGTCCCTGCCTCAAAACTGTGAAGTGGACTCCAAAGCGAGTTTCAGTCCCTAGGCTTCCAATGCTTTGCGGATTGCCTGGGGATGAGGTCAGTTCTCCGGTCTGTGAGGGAGCAGGGCGGTCTATCTGTACTGGGTGTGTGCAGGTGTGCAGTTACCCACCATGGGTACCTCTGAAGTGACACACAGGTACAGAGAGTCACACTGTGACTCCAGAGTACACACATCTACATGATGGTGACCCAGGGCTACTACACTGTGCCAAGGACAGGGATCTATGACCTCAGGCAGAATGGACTCAGTAAAGAATCACAGAACCAATACACGGCCAGTGTTCTTGCTGACTGCCTTGGAGTCTGGTGAGGCACTGGTACAGCCTTTCCTCCCAGGCAGGAGATGTAGAGACAGAGTGGTCCATGCACAGAGTCTACGATGGCACCTGAAAGACTTTTTCCCAGCAGTATCCATCCTGAAGACTTCCAGTCACAGGTGTCAAGTAGCCCGTTTGGATGATTGGGAGAATTCCTGAGCATAGTCAAAGAAAAATAAATAAAGAAGAGTTCAGGAACACATCTAAGTGTGATGGATTAAGCTACACAGGCTAAATTACCTAGGACAAAGGACTGGAGGAGAGAGTCAAGGGCAAAGTGAAAGACACTGGCCAGAGGAGTCAGCAAAGAAGGAACAAGAACCTAAAAAGAAGTAAAGCAGAAGTAAGGTGGTATCATGTTTCAAGGTCAACAGGATCAAATTCACAGTGATGCTAGAGAAGACAGAACAGGTTCGTGTGGCTGACTTATGGGTACCGCTTGGGTATCATGGTAGGAGGAGTTTCTGTGACGTGCAGGGTATGAGACAGACTGTCTGCCAGAAGTGCATTTCCTCAAAGATGACAGATGTAGACTTGCATGCCTAGGAACACCCCCATGTAAAGAAGGAAAACTTTTAAATGAAATCTGAAAGCAAACTGGGATCCAAGAGAGGATTTGGGGCTTCCTTGCCAGTCCATGTTTCGTAATAGAGGCAGATGTGTGTGTCCCCTGGGGAGAAAGTAATGGAGAAGGAGTGTTTGAGGAATGGAGAAAAAACAAACTCATGGATGAGAACAGACAGGAGGTTGCAGGAGGGCCTCTGAGAGTGAGTGGGGAGAAGGCCGTGGGACAACAACACGGGACACCTGGCTGCAGGCGCGAGTCACTGACACTAAGGACGCAGCCCTGAGCCTCAGGTACTCCCGCGGAGGACGAGGGCAGGTCACCTTCAGCCATCAGCAGGGATTAAAGAACTACAGGTACTGGGAGTGAAAGTTAGGTTAGTGCAGAGGGTGCTGCCAAAGGACACACTTCACAAAGCCAATGACAGGTTCTGAGGATGTGACAGATGATGGAGGAAGGTGAACTGGCTGAAGGACACGGCCATGTGTGGTTTCTTAGCAACACTCACCTACTTCAGCATTGGTGGGGGCAGAAGCTAAGTACCCAAAGTGGTTTCCACAGCAGACAGGAGGTGCACACCCACGGGAGACTCTTTCTCTGGGTCTTATGGAGCTCAGGGAGTCCTAGCTAGACCGTGAGATGGTCTTGCAGATGGAGAAGAGGGACTTCCGGCATTAGCGAAGGCACACTTGTCCGTGCTTATTCTCTGAGAGAACGCCTTCCTTGAGATCATGCCCCGGTCTGGGAGGGTGCACCCAATGCCCTCTTACCTCCTTTCACTCACTCATTCTTTCCGAAGAATAAGGAGAGGGTTGGTTGACTCTTGACTTTGGGGTGAAGCTCACCATGATTATGTTGGATTTGGATTCCTTGACTCCCCTGGGTCACTTTTGAGGCTCCCTGTTCTGGAGGAAGCCCTTTCCCTCTCTGCATCCTGCCCCAGTTGATCATTTGTGCAGAGCAGGACCTCCTTGGCACCCAGCAGCTCTCCCTCCTTGGAAGTTGGACTGACTCCCTGCCTGGTGGGCCTTCTTCCAGTGGGTGGGTGGGAAGATGGTTCAGAGTGAAAGGAGCACAAAGCTGGATTTGAGCTTTGGATCTAGACTTCCTTCGCCAACGCACTGGTACTATATTAAGACACTGATGTTCAATTTTCCCCTATGGTCATTCTAAAAGAAAGGGGTAGAAGTCCCACCAGTCCTTCCCTAGGTGGCTGATCTGTACATTTCTGGGTTCAGGAGAACAGAGGTGGGAATCAGGACCTCTGCTAGCCAGCGCTGCCCGGGCAATTATGTGGTTAGGAAGGCAGCCTGTAGGGCCCGGCCAGTCCCGCTCACAGACTGCCCAATCCAGAATAGCTCCAGGGAGGCCCAGGGATCAAAAGGAAGAATGTGGGGACTCCTGGCAATCAGAAACAGGTAAACCATTGCTCCCAGCTAGCAGCTTGGAAGGTAACGTCAGTTTGACTTTCATAAAGAAATGAAAACTTAAAGCTATCTGTGTTTAAGCAATTTGTATGTCCCTTCCAGTTTTGTCTTCATAGATGCAGCAAATGTCTGAAATAGACGCAGCCCAAGGTCGTGCTAGGATTACCATGTGTGCATTAACACAGTGCACGCAATCAGACCACGATCTGTACTGAGCGTTGCCGGAAGTGGGAGGCAGCAGACGTGTGCTGGGTGCCCCCCGGGGGCAGAGCACCAGACCACAGTCACACTCAGCCTTCAGGAGCTCCCAGCTCACTGTGCTGCGTCTGTGTCCAGAAAGTGCAGAGGAGGCTCGACCCAGTGTTCTGGCAACGTGGGAAACAAATCAAAGGGAAGCATCACCCGGCATTCTTCTCCATCCAACTGGTGACAGCAGGTGACTGCCAGAAAAGCCTCCTTTCAGAGCCCCGCCCAGGCCCACAGCAGCACGTGAGGCTGAGGAGCCATCTTTGCCTTTCTTCTCCTTCTCTGTGGGTGCCAGGAACCTCCACAGAGGTCGTTACTGTCGGCTCCAATGTCCAGCTGTAGCTGAAATTTTCCCACACTCTAGACAACCCACTCAGCCAAGCACAGATGTGGCAGTGTCCTAGGGAAACACCAGCCCATAGGGCCTTCCCGGCAATGTGGCCGCAGGCATCGGCCTCTTCCCAGGCGCCCTGGCCAGCAGGCGCTGGCTCAGACACCGAGATCAGGCTTATATCCTTGGAAACAGTGTTTCTAAGCTCCTAGCAAATCCCTGCAGCTTTGTAGGGAAGGAATACAAATGCAAGCAATATGTGCAGCGTGGCTCCTGGAGATCCCATGCCATGTTGGGATTCAAAAGCAGGCACAAACCACTCAGAGGAATCCAACCTAAAGGAATCTAGTGTGGGGTCACTTGTGCCCAGGTAACTGCTCAACTCCTTGACCTCCCTGTCTACCTTCCTTTCCTGCTCCTGCTGTCTTTGGTGGTCTTCAGCTGAAGTCTTCCCTTCCTCAAGGCTTTGGGCGTTCTTATTTCTACTTCCTGCTTGAGGCTCCTCCTGGCCCTTTAGGGTCCAGAGCCCTCCTGGGCCCTGGGATGTAGGTCCTGCCACTCCCCTCTACTGCAGACCCTCACACTTTCCTTTGGAGTGCTCACCGCACTTGCAATGATTTCCTTTTGCCAGAAAAGGTGGACCTGGTATTTCTACTCCATGTCTCACAAGCCCATGCTCCCTTGGACAGACTGTGATTTTCTTTGTTTCTGTGTTTAGGCTCTGGAAAAGAATCCATTCCTAAGGTGATTTGGGTTACTCACAGGTTCAGTTCTGTGAACAGAAAAAATTGTGTCATCCCTGTTACTTGTTGAAGACGGCAAGGCAGACCTTCTTCGAGGAGGGACAGGGTCCAGTGCCCTGGGTCCTATGGTGGGGAGAGGTTAGTGTCCCATCCAACTCCAACAAGAACAAGTGGAAGTTCACCAGCAGGAGGTGGAATTGGGTTAGGGGATGGAGCATCACTAAAGGGAAGCATCAAGGCTCAGGGATTTCCTGCTAAAGTGACTTGATGGGATGATAGCTGCAGGAGGACTAAAGCACATGAAGGATGACTGGACACCAAGGGTAAGGGAGGTTCGCAGGCCTGAGGCGGGTGCAGGACCTTTGCCCAGATGCTGATGTGGTTAAGCTTCCTTCCATACTGACTTAGAAGACCCTTGCTCAAGTAGCAAGGGAAGCCCAGGGTCAGCCCTCATCCAAAAACCCTCAGGAGCCTGATTAAACTTTGGCTCCAAGGAGAGGATGATTGTTAGTCTATGTATTTGCCAATCCCTGTTCCCTTGTCTTAGCTTTCAGTGGTTGCTCTTGGCTTCAGAGGCAGCCACCTCCCTGCTCACGCACCCTCCGTATCAGAGCTGGCACGAGGTCAGTGTCTGCTGCCTGTTAGTGCTTGGGGCTGCTCTACCATCTACCCCCCACGCCTGTCTTTCTACAGACGCACACACCCAGCTCTGAGGGGCTCATGTGTCCAGTTCAGGGACACTGGGACCTCCAGGGCAATCTTCCTTTCTAAGTGAGGAGCTTTTGTTACAGCAGCACCTCGACTAGTGTTCAGCTCCATAAGGAAAGGGGAAATACGGCCGAGGGATCCATAGGATTCTTCCAATCACATCCAGAACGCTCTCTGCAAAAGAAGCCAACAGAACAGTCCTAAGTATTCACAGGAAATGCATGAACTGCCGTTATTTGCAGATTACCTGATTTTGTATGTGAAAAGTCTCAAAGAATTGACTAAAATATTTTTTGAAGTCCTAGAACAATTGAATATATAGCACAGTTTGAAGATACAAGGTCATTAGATGAAGCTCAGGTTTCTCCTATATATACCCAAAATAATTGGATTTGGAATACTTAAAAACAATAGTACTTTAAGTAACATCAAAATAATAAAGCACTGAGGCACAAATCTTATAATATATGTGTAAGATCTCTGGGTGCAAAGCAAAAACTGATGAAAGAAATCAAAGACTTAACATGGGCTGCCCTTCCACAGCCATAACTGGAAGGCAACATTTTTTCTTGTTTATTTTATTAGGACGTGTTTATGATCCATGCAGTTTATAAACATCATGGTGGTGGTTACATGTATATATTACAGCTTAGTTTTAATCCCCTTCCCTCCCTCCACACCCCGATTCCCCAATCATCTTTTTCATACCTGTTGGTACTGTTTGTCTTAGCTCATGTTTTGGCTTACAGTATTTACACTGATTAGGGCCGTTAGGTTCCTGTACATCACAAAGCTTTATCCTCCTCATTTCTCTGTCCCTTCCCCTTTACCCCTCCCTTTGTCCCCTTGGATCATCTCCCTATCATGGGAAATCTGTTCCCTTCCATCTGTCCTCTGTCCTCTGTCCATCTTTTTTCCTTTTCTTGGTTTGTACTTTGCCTCACTCAAAGAAGGGATGCTACACGATATTCAAGCTTGTGTGTCTGATTTATTTCACTCAACATTATGATTTCCAGGGGCATGCATTTCCCTCTCATTGCCCCAAATTTGTCATTCTTCACAGCCCAGCGGTACTCCACTGTATGTAGATAACACATTTTGGTTATCTAGTCATTTGTTGATGGGTACACAGGCTGTTTCTGGGATTTAGCTCTTAGGAATCATGCTGATAGAAATGTTAGGATGTGTGTTGCTGTAGTACAAGGACTTAAGCTCTTTGGGGAAGATACCTTTCAAGGGGAGAGCTGGGTCCTAGGGAATTTCGAATTCCATTCCTTTGAGAAATCTCCACACTGACTTCCATGATGGTTGTACTAGTTTGCATTCCTACAAACAATGTGGGAGGGCTCCTTTTTCACCACAAGCACGCTAGCATTTGTTATTGTTTGATATCCTAATGATTGCTATTCTTTCCAGAGTGAGGTGGAATCTCAGTGCTGTTGGAACTCGTGTTTCTATAATGAATAAGGCAATATTCTTGACCTGTTAAATCTCAGCACATCACACAGGTTCAACACAATTTCAATCTATATCTTAGCAAAATATTGTCTGGTCTACGAGAAATTGAGTCTGAAACTTAGGAAAGGTAAAAGGCCCAGATGACACTTTGGGAAATAAGAAGGAAGTTGGAGAGCTCAGGCCACCTTGTCGCTGCTCTTGTTACAAAGCTATTGTCGACAGGGGAGTGGGTATGGCAGAGGCACAAACGTGCAGCTCAGAGAAGAGAACACAAAACCTAGAGCGGGGCTGAAACACACAGACCTAATTCATAGTTTTGAAAAAGCAGAGACAGCACAAAAAGAAAAGGATAGGTTTTAAGACAAAGCACTGGGTATCTGACACCCAGGACCCTAGAGTGACCCCTTCACCTTCCACCTAAGTTAACTCAAATGTGTGTTTGGCCTAAATGTAAAATTTCAAGTCATAAATCTTGTGGCTGTTTGCTTCCTACAGCCAAAGAAAGCGCAAAGTAGCAGCAAAAGTAAACTATGAATAGATTATAAATCAAAGCATGAAATAAATGTTCATGAGTTCATATTTCCATGAATACAAAGAATCGTTAAGTATTCCACACAGAAGACTCCAAGTCATTCATAAACCTGCTGAACTCTGCAGGTGAAAAACCCCACTCCCTCTTTCATACAGGCTTTACACAGCAGCTTCCTGGCAGAGAGCACAGTAAGAACCAGGGGAAAGTTTTACGGTGGGGAAACTTGACAGATATTTTTTCAGCGAGGAGAGCAAGGTCAGCCACACAGTGACAAGCCATACTGCTGGTTCACATCCGTGACACAATCAGACCCCACGGCCTGAACCCAAATATGAGGAAAATATAGAAAAATACCACTTGTGGTTATCCTTCTGCAAAACACCCAAACAGAATTCTTCAAGAGACATGAAGAGGAGACTGAGGGGCCGGTGGCTCTAAGGCCTCCACCAGGAAAAGTAAGTAGGAAGGGGAGGTGAGGAGCAGGGCGTGCACATTACTGGGCACAGTGCAGAGTCCTGCTTCATTAGCGAGTTCGGTCCTACTGTGAGATGCAGCGGGGAGCTTATCTGGAAATTCATATTTGTATATTTTCATAAGTGAAGAGGACACTTCCGGGAGGACAGAATGTTTACCCTCAAGAGATTGAGACAACGTGGAGGTGACTCTTAGACAAGACAGAAGCCGAGGGGACTTTGAATACTTGATTATTCCCGGTGTACAAAGAGACTTGCAGATACTTTAGTTTTGACTATGTAAAAAATGAAAAAGAAAAGTAAGCTTTCATCACTGTGTGACTGGATCACAGTACAGAGCCGTGAAGTGATAAAACAAAAATAAATTTTATTTCTGAAATATTTCACTTCCCAAGTGAAGTCACTGGTAGAAAGGTGACCCTGATGTTCTTACTCGGTCGACTCTTTGGGCATGGGCAGTCCATTCATTTTAAAGTAAAGAAACAGGAAATAATGAAAGTGACTTTGCAGCCTTCTTCCTCCTTTCTCTCTGCTGTGTTGTAATCCGTGCAGCCCTCGTTAAGGGTTTGCTGCATGATCAGCCCCATCATCGCCACCATGAGAGCACATACCCCGCGGACCTCTTCATCATCACCACAACGGATGGCAGAGACCTCTAACATGCTACCACAGGTCCAGCACTGCTCTTAGGGAGTATGTTAGGCAGCTTCCTGTTGCTGTGCCAGAACGCCTGAGGAAATCAAGTTAAAAAGGAGGCAAAGTTCATTATGCATTGGGGTTACAGAGGTTGCAGTCCCTATCTCCTAAAGATTCTACCACGTCCAGTACTGTAAGCTGGGTACCAAGCCCTAGCTGTGTGGGGCTTTGTGGAACTGTACAGACCTAAATCATAGCAGAGTGTTGTATACTTGATTCCTTAATCCCTTCCAGAGCCTGCAAGGGGTAGCCCTTGAGGAAACTGAGGCGCAAGGGGCTCTGCGACTTTCTGCATACTGTCATCAGCAATACAGCCAGACTGCATCTCTAGCAGTGAAGCACTAGAAGGCAGCTGACGTCCACCATGTCCCCCTGCCTCCCGCGGGGGGCCAGACTCCAAAACAGCAGCATCCCAACCTTTAGAGAAACGAGGGGCCTGTCACTAGTTTACCAAATTGTGTTCCATTCAGGACAAGGCACGTTTTATCTTCCTGCTGTGACAATTAGCAAACCAGAGACTCTTGAACTGGACCAGGTACGGGGCATGGGAGGGTGGCATTACCCGAGGTAGCAGCTCACTGTAATCTCATCTGCGAGCACTGGGCTGGGCCGTGAGGATCGTGCCGGACTGCTACTCCCAATCAGCCCAACACCCAGAAAACATATGTTTGGCAGCTGGAGCAGTGTGTCAGTTCAAAGGAAATAATAAAAGGCAGAGCAAAAGACGGCAAGTGTACATTCTCTAGTTATTTACTTGTAACATATGTTAGATAATTGTAATATGTTTGTTTGCATGTTTTGTTACTAGGAACTTTTACCTTATCTCCAAAGACCAGAAGACAGCCAAGTCACAAAATGTCTTGCCTCCTTCTAAATAAGTCATTTATGAGCAGTGGGTGTAATGCTGATTCTGACTATATTAGCAGCAAATCCTGGCTACTTACAAACCAAGAAACAGCTTCCAGACACTTAATAGCTAGCAGACTGCCTTTCCTTGAAGTGCCTTTGTAGGCAGGACCTGTTATGCTGTAGGTCAGGCAGGTCATTCTCCTAGCCTAACAATTAGCTTTCTACAGAAGGCTGATCTCTTCACTCACATTCCAAGAAAGCTATTAATTTTTAAAGACCCAACCCACCTTACTGGCACAAGGAGCCAGTCAGGAAAGATCTTACTCTCTTCTGTGAGTGAAAGCACAAATGAAAGTATTTCAATTTTGAAGTAAGTTGCAAAAAGTGACTCTGTCACTTACTATTGGGTGACCAATAATTTTATTTCCATGAGCCCCAACCATTTTATTAAAAAAGAAAAAAAAACAAGTTCTGTCTCATGATATTCTACAGGGTAGTGTCAAAGTCAACATGAGGCAGACCAGATAGCCATGACTGAAGGTGTAAAAAAGAGCCAAAATATGTAATAGATAAGGTGAAATAGGAAGAAAAAGTTCAAATGGGAAGGGGCAGTAGTGGGGGCGGGGAAGGAAGAAAGAGAAAGGGGAAAATGAGAAAAGAAAGATAAAATAGAAACAAAGCTTTAATAAATAAGGAAGGGAAGAAGGGTTGAAGGGAGGGGAGGGGAATGGAAAAAATGAGAATTCAGACATATCTTGCGCAGGTATAAATTTCATAAGAACATGATAGTTATATATAACTAAGTACCAATAAACTTAATTAAAAATTTTTAAAAAAGAAATTTGAAACAAAGAAAGTGACAGATGGGAGTGGCCACCTAAGGTTGGAATGCAGTCTGTTGAAACAGTCACAAGAAATGTTTGCACAATAAGCAGGCCAAAGAGCATCCTGGACAAAAGGACACATCACCCGCACACGGGGTCAAGGCCAGCGTTGCTCTCTGCTGAGATCTTGGTGGCTTGACCTTGGCATCTTCACCACTGCACTGCAAGAGGCAGCACGGTTCCCACTCGGCAACGAGCAAAACGGAGAGTCCACCATGCAAGCACCTGCTCAGTTCACGCTTTCTTTCCAAGGGACAGAACCCGTCCTGCAGAGTTTCCCTGTCCCCCTGCTCTGAGCACCGAGGACAGTGCACATGGCCCACTCACATGTGCTCTGCTGTAGCCGGCAGCCCAGGCTGCCAAATCATAAATAGTTGTTAGGTGAATGTTGTCTAGGTTGTAACTATTTGACCCAGGCGGTGTCATGCTGAAATGGGTCTTTGGGGAGCATTAGTCTGACAGAGTGCAGGTTGGTTGGATCAGAAGTGTGGGAGTGGAGATGAGAACCAGAGAGAGGTCTTGGGGGACCACTGTCGTGCACTGCTATGATGACATCTGGGTGAGCCCGGGAGCTTAACTCTAATTTCCCCACTGTATAGGACAACAGGGCTTTAGAAAATCACAGAGCCTACTGAAGTGTGAAGTTTGTGCAACTGCCACCCGTTCTACTATACCTTACCTCTATTCCTGAAGGTGCTGGAGGCTTTTCCACCTCACTACTGAGGAAATGCAATGCTGAGTGTTCATCCCAGGAGCCATGCAGAGGTCCCAGGCAGATTCCACTGGTGAGCAGCATGCCCTTCTAAGTAAACGATGGCACATCAGTTACCAAATTAGATCAGATCTTACATAATGTGTGAGACTCTCTGAGGCCATATGATGTTCCCAGAATTCACAGTAAGACTTGACCATAGCAGTTCTTTCCACTTGAAACCTTTTACAATGAATAGCTATTCATTTACTATTTTCCTATCTACTCTATGCTAGGTATTTACCTTAACTGTGGGAGAAAAATGAAGCCTTTGCTCTTTAGAAACCCAAAACTGAGTCCAGCAATGAAATGAAAAACCCCTGAAAGAAAGAGTCCACTCATATCTCTCTTTATTTGGAGTCTTTTGGTCATTTGTCATGTGGCTTAGGAAACAATCTAAACTTTCCCAACAGCATGAAATTTTCATCAAGATCTCACTCTGATCTCCCTCTCCAGCCTTCTCCTCTGTCTCTTGCTCTTGAACGCAACCCTCAAATCACCTGAAGAAGCAAGGCTCTCTGAAACGTTCTGCATTCTCATCCGTCTTCTGTGCTGCTGCCACCACCCAGATCTGGAATGGTCTCTTCTGTGTGTGTCCACCAGCAGCTCATCTAAGCCTTGTCCAGATGACATAGACATCTCCACGGAGCCCTCCTCACAGCCCTGCAGCAAGTGAATGCCTCCCTCTTCTCTGCCAAGACATCTGTCACCTTGTTTCACCTTAGCAGATGGCTCCATTGAGGATGAGAATTCTATTGTTTACCTCCGTGAGCTTAGTGGACTTGAATGTGTTGGTGTCCACTCAGTTTATGTTGGCTACAAGAAAGAAGAGATGAGAGGAAGAGGGAAAGGGAAGTTACAACTTGTAAGCATGCTTTACCACTCTTTGACACAATGACTCAGTTCTCTTTCCTGTGGGTCATTTCTGTCCTGACTTCATCACTATTAGATATGAGATGGTAAGAGCCTAGCAGTAGCCATAGAGAGAGACAAATCCTGAAAGAATGAGAATGGAAGACTCAACAATAATGGGTGACAGCTCCAACAATGAAACACAAAAGGGTACTCCTTATCTGGGGAAGAGGTAGGACAGGAAAGAGTGGAAGCCACATTTTGCATTAGATGAGAGTTGGGGTTTGGATTTTCCCTTATGCATCAAAGAATTCTAAAAACAGAAAATGTGGATTGCTTTAGAGCCACTCATGAAAATTCTATCATAAATACATAAAATAAATTAATTTGACAATGCAAAAACCATAAAAATATTTCCTATCAAGCATCACCCTGGGGTACATAAAACACAGAGCATATCTTGCTTGACACAGAGAACTCCTCACCTACAATTCATCCCTCTCTGCTTAATGGAGTCCTCTTGAAGTCATCTCCACATTTGCAAAGAACTCCGTTCTCCTACTATAAGTTTTCTTTTGAACTATTTTTAAGAATTTGAGCCATCCATAAAAGATTAGAAATTATATAGAAAGAAATAAAGATGCTAGAAAAATATGAAGTACTTAGGTGACTGAATAATACATTCTATGAAAGTCAGTACTTTCCAAGTAGATGAAGCCAGCCTCATTAAACTCTATAGATCAAAGCATGGACCCCAGGAGCTATGAAAGCTTTGGCAGATGGCAGACTTGCTGAGATTTTCCTTAGGGAAAAACTTGCAGTTGACCAAGAAGCCACAATCCTCAGAAAACAACAGATTTCCTGTCTTATTTGGAGACCTAGGTGAGGTGGTGACAGAGGAAAGCACCACGAGACTTTTCACCACTGAAACAAGGCTCTACTTCTGGGGAGCTTGGAGACCACCCCGAGGTGCATCCGCTTTAGATTTGGGTCAGTTGTCCATGGTCTTACCACCCTGAACATGTCCAATCTCATCTGATCCTAGGAGCTAAGCAGGGTCAGGCCTGGTTAGCACTTGAATGAGAGATTTGGGTTAGTTTAGGTATTTATCAATCTAGAACAATTCTAGAACATTCCTAATAAAGAGAATAATTACAAAATCCCATGAGTAGTCTCACTTTGTTTAAAGTTCCTACTTAGTTTCCAATGCCTAAGACAGTTCTGAGATATTCCTGAGAAGAAGGAATGGAAGTCACTCAAAAGATTCTACTATCTATCCAGCAAAGACTCCGGCCTCCCACGTGTGCAATCTCTAGCTCCCGTTATTGGGTTGCTGCGTACTTCCTAGACTTAGGTAGACTTAACAACTGTGGCCATCACTGGCAAGGCCCTCCAGAGCCTCAGAGCCTCTTTTGTTTTACTGTTTTGTCTAGAGTACTTGCTTTTGCTTCAGCTATTTGTAGTAACTTGTATTACTAGAGTGCCTTTGACTTTATAATACTTTCGGATACATTATCTCATCTGGCCTGAGGATCTGGCATTGTTGTTAGGCATAAGCAACCATCAGGGGAATGTTGATTTGCAAATCTATCACTAACCCATCAACAAACGGTCACTAGGTTGCTACTGTAGGTCAGTTGTTCCATTGAGCTTTGTGTCACCTTTGGGAAGTTAGGGAAGGAAAAATGCAATATCTCAATGGCATGAGCTTTAAGAAACTTCAACGTGCAGGATAAAACAAGCATCTATGAATATTCAAATTTCCAAAGAAGGACTGATACTATCTGCGAGTTTATCATCAGTCTGGTATCATTTTCTACACATTCCCTCCAGGTGTGTGCCTGGAAACAATCCAAGGAATGAGCACATGCTCACCCATGGCATCACCTCCATCCTCAGTGTACCGACACTGACTCTTTACAGCCTGTCTCTCCCTCGAGGGATGGGACTGCTGTAGAAAATCCTCTTCCTGGTATTTCAAAGGGACTGCCAACGAGCCCACTTCTTAATGGAAGTTTTATAGAGCAAAATCACAAGGTGGGCACAGCATGGGTCAAAACTATGATCAACAAATAAGGTTACAAGTAGAGCCACTTAGGTAATATTGATCCAGTGAGGAAGCAGGTCATGTAGCAATAATACACGGAAAGAACAAGGGAAGGGATTGATCAGGAGGCCCTGGTTGCTCACCTGAGTGACTGACATCTAATAGAACATCCAGGAGATACCAAGTATCTTATCCCTTGAGGAGGCATGCAGTCTTGGTCATTCCATCTATCCATCTTTATCTTGAGGCCAGCTCCCACTGGATGCACCTCCTGCTGCAGTTGTGATGTGTTCGCATCCTCTGTATGGACTCCCTCCAGAGCCCAGCCCTGTCTGACTGCCTTGAATATTTCTTCCTACTTGACTGTCTATAATATTAGTCTTTAGCTTAATTCAGGTACTGGTTTCTACTTCATTGCCAGAAATAATAGGTCCCTCCAGCTTCTTAGTAAGCACCTGACCCTCCTTATTTACCTTTCTCAGTGTTTCCCTAAGAAATATTTCTGTCTGCTAACTCAGCGTATGATTAATAGACTAAAGTTTTTAGCCAGCCATTCAATCATCATCTGTGTATCCCTTGCCCGTGAAATGCTGTGAATTCATAAACTCATAATGTGATGGGGAAAATATCTCGCAACTTGTTAGATGTCAGATGTGCCAAGGTTGTGGTCTCACAACCTTGATGGATGAAGCTGCAAACCAAAGGAGGAAGTAAGGACGGGTTTATTGGGAGTAAGGAGAAGAACAATAGCTCCTGCATTTCCAGGAGGGGTCCTGAGTGGGTAGCCACTGAACCTCTTTGTCAGGGGTAATTTACACAGCAAAGTCATACTGCGAGTACAACATGGGCAAACTACAATCAACCTACAGGATCAAAAGTACAGTTCCTTAGCTAATATTGCTCCAGTAGGGCAAGTCAGGTAGCAAGGGTGTATGGAAAGAACAAAGGCATTCGTGAAAATGGATGAGTCCCAACTTTATGGTCACCCACTTACTTGTGCGTCTTATGCTTGTCTGGGCCCACTGGGCCAGGTAGTGCCCATCACAGCACAACCTCAAGCTGCCATGTATCTCTAGGGAGCTGCAGACTTGGCTATTGCATCTCTATCTGGAAGCCTGCCCCTCCTCCGATATGCCTCCAGCCACAGTCTTTTGTGCTGCCCCTTCAAGAGCCCAGTCCCTCTCTGAGTGTATATTAATTTCTGTCTAACTTAGCTGTCTGCAATAAGATCTCTGTCTTATGGTCATCCATGACAAGCGTGTGGAAGGCAATGGATGAATATGTATCAAATGAAAGGACAGATGAGTATGAGAGTCATGTTTGCTTTTTTGTGGTAGATGGAATTCTAAATTGACCCCCAAGATTCTTGTTCACAGGTGTGTATATATCTTCCAGTTATTCAGTAAAGCACTGATAAAACAGGGATGTTTGCATATGTAATTAGGAAAGCTCTGCTGGCCTTAAGGAAGGGGCATCAACTTAGCTGGGACGGACATACTCAGGTGAACTGTTGAAAGGAACCAAAACATTTCCTGGTAGAAGAGATTTCCAACTATGAGGGATTTGGTGAAAAAAGAGGCCTTCTGTTGTTGGCTTTGAAGTTTGAGGGCATGTTGAGGAGTGTGAACATTTTTTGGGAGCTAAAAACAGTCCCCAGTTAACAGCCAACAAAGAAACAGAAACCTCAGCTCCACAACCACATTGAGCAGAACTCCACCACCAATCCCACTAAATTTGAAAGTAAGTTGTTTCCCGAGTTTTCACAAAAGAGCATAGTGCAGTGGGTGCCTTGCCTCATTCTAGTAAGATTTTGAACAGAGAATGCAGCACCACACACCAGGCTTCTGAACAGAGCACTGTGTGGTGATAAATGGATGTGGTTTTGAGCATCTGAGCAGAGTCCCTCCCTCTGCACCCACAGGTTCTTCAGGGTTGGATACAGACTGGGCTCAGGTGGAAGGCTCTTCTGATTCTTGTCAGCTTCATCACAGGTACAGGAGATCTGGGTATTGGCTCCTCTATACCTGTCTTCGATCCACTTCATCCAACTTGAAACTTCTTCTTGGGGCACATAAGCTAGACCGAGCATATGTTTTTGTCATGGCCATGGTAGAGGCATGAAAGAACTGACACTTCTGAGACACAAATCGTGACTGAACTAAGACCACATCCACAAACTGAGGTGCAAAATACATAAGACGGAGGAACCAAGAACCATGGACATCCACGCTTCCACAGGTAGAAGGTACTATAGAGTTTCATGGCAAAGCTCGTGAGTGTGAATTAAAGATTGCAGGTACTAGGGATTCAAGGACGGAAACAATGAAGAACATTGAAGAAAAAATGAGTTGGCAATGGTGAATTACTGCGACTCCCCGAATCATATCTCATTTTTCATAACACTCAAGAAACTAACAATATTTAAATGTACTCTTCCCAAAATAGTTCAAGTTTTGTCCAAGTCTGATAAATTACTCCCTTGCGTCGTTTGATCATAGCACTCAGTTAAACAATAGATCCCCAGCAAAAATGAGAAATACAGAATACTTAGTAGATAGAGAATGAAAATGTCAGTGTGCATCTTTGAATGAAATAGAGGCTATATATTCTAAACCTCAGACTTCTCAGGAGGGAGACCCTATGTAAACTGTAAAGAATTATATGTTATTAAGAATTCCTATTATTATGAACTATTGAAAAACTTTAAAATGTAAATGGTAAAAATTATGACAGCTTGCCCTGTTCTAATAAAAACAATATTTACTATTCCAGTAGAAGCTTTAAGCTTGATATTTTGGGATTTTTAGTTGTAGCCACCCATGTAGTCCACTAAGCGAGTAATTTTTTGTCCCTAACCCAAGGTTATTCACAAGCTTCCAAACGATGTTGGCTTCAAAATTATATAACATCTTTCAACCAATTTGTTTTTACCATATAAATTACAAGGGATTTGTCAAGCCCTAGCATTTATACTGAGTCACAAGTCAGAGAGAAATAACTTCTCTGTCAGCCCTTTACATGCGTATCCATCTGAAATCATAACTCCACTTTGCTTCGAGGTTTCCATATTAAGTTTCCCAAGCAAGTGTGCTGGAGCCCCAGCTTCCATGAACTGCTAACAAATGGAAAAAAGACAGCGAGGCTGGATACCCAGGCCAGCCAGGCGATGCCAAGATGGCCCAATGAACTGCAGCTAACACAGAGGAAGGCAACTGATTTGCAGACAGAGTCCATTGAGTAGTAGAGCACCTTTATTCACTCCCCATCTGATATCACCATGCAGCCAGTGGGTCACCCATGCAGCTAGGGTCCAGGATGAGGAGCAATAGGGTGCGTGGAAAAGTGGGCTGGCCTGAGGCCTGGAAGCCAGAACAGCCATGCCAACCACAGGCATGGAGAACACCAGCAGGGTAGCTGCCAGGGCCAGAGTCCCAGCCCTGGGCCCAAACATGGAGGGCATCACTGCAGCCAAGAGCCAGTCCACACCCACAAGCACTGGGAACACGGTTCATGCGCTGCAGGAACTTCCTTGGCACACCTTCCCAGGGGCCCTGTGTCCACAAAGAAATAGCAGTCCTGCATGCTGAGCCCAGAGCTAGTTTCCCAAGATACAAAGATGGGCAGAAAATGGCCCTCCAAAGGCAGAAACAAAATATCATTGTCGTGTTAGCTAAGGAAGAAGGCCAGATGAAGTACGTGAGGGCAGAAAAGCCGAGGGCACACTCTAGGAGTAGGTGACATTGGAAGTGAACTTGAAGGACAGCTCTTAAGGCACCGAGTGCAGAGGCAGAGGGACAAGGCCACTCTGTGAGTCCAGGGCACTGACTGCTGAGGGGGAGAAGAGCGAAACTGACTTCAGAGGATGGAGACCAGCTTGGAGACTTGTGGTTTAAACTTCTGCCTGCCTCACCTGGTACTGACACACATTTCAAATGTGAGTCTTCCATAATGGCAAAGAACTTCAGCTTTACTTTGTACGGCTTGAGGCTTATTGACACAGGATTACTCTCCAATAATGTCTGTGGGACTTCAGCTATTTAATTGCTTACCATTGCCCTTTTGAAATTAAGCAAAGAGGTAGTAGAATTTCTCAAAAAAGAAAGAAAGAAGTTGCATATAAAATCTGTAAGATTAATGAAGTACAAGAGAACCTTTAATAAAGTCTCTTGCTCTGTGCCTAAATAGGTTTTCTTTCTGAAAAAAACCTATTATTGCCTGACAGGAGTAATTATTTTCTACCAAATCTCTTCTTTCTAAGCTCAGATCCCCAGTAATTCCAGTCGTCTCCCACTATGAATTCTTCACATAAATGGAGCTACTAAAATGTGCCCACTCCACTTCTGCCTATTGTTTTACACATTAGCTCAAATGAAACTTGGATAAAGAGCCCCTTTCTAATATTAGGGGAAACTGTTTCCATCTTCTTAAATTTCCTTGGCTTAGACCCACTGTGCACACTGTGGCTGGTTCAGGACTTAGTTATGTTCCCTTCATACCAATAAACCTACATAAAATTCCCTTTAATTGGAACCTTCTTTAGGTTGTTTCCTTGGTATTTTAAGAGCGTATGGCTTTCATACCAAACAGTGAACGTGATATCAAATACACCACAACACATTGCCATTCCTTGCACAAGTGTCCAATTTCCCATTTGCCTTTATCTCTATAAACAGAAACTAGGTTGATTAAAGCAAGGACTGGACAAGGTGCAGTGGGGCATTCCTACAGGAGTATTTCCCCCAACAACTTCAGACAGCTCAGCCCACCCCAGTGCCTCAGTGCTAGTGGCTGAGGGCCGCCATCTTGACATTTTCTGGTTGGTTAGAAGTGTTTACTGCTGCATACTTCCAATTCTGTGAAACTTAAAGATCAGCTGCCTAGGAAATGCAACCCGTCATTAACACCACTGAAACTAGAAAAGCAAACAATAAATGAGTCTCATACAAGTCACATTAAAAAGTGATGAGTGGGTAACGGATGGATGGATGGATGGATGGGTAGATGGGTGGACGATATATCCATGCAGATATTTGCAAATAGACCACATGTTGGAATTGGAAATGAAAACGGACACTAGTAAATCACATGACTGTGTGTCACATCTCATCATTTTTCCTTTTGAGAGAGGATAAACACGGATTGAATTATGATGTAGTCTGCAATTTTATTCCTTAGAGGTGAAATGCAGGATGATCGCTGTGCTTGCTATCTACAATTACTACATCACACCATGCTTAATAAAACAGAGCTGTCATTTCATGCTGTTCAAAATGTTTTGCAATTGTTCCCTCAATTTATTTAAAAAAATGAGGGAGAATGAGTTTTGTGTCCACTTCAATTAAGCTTCAGATTTTAATGTATTAAGTTTTCCTCTGTGATATTTTTTGTTTTATCTAAAAGTAACTGAAGTTCCCTCTTGTGGAAACAATTAAAAAGTCACTAATTGCAATGCTGAGTTTCTTCATTAATTGTCTACGGATATTTTCCTCAGGTTTTCAGGACCAACGTTATCCAAATTCAGAAGCTGGATGTGGGACAAGCGTTGCTTCAGCACCCAAAGCACTGCCTTAGGAAATGAACAGAAATGCCGGGGGAGGCGGAGGAAAGCAGGCCCTCCACGTGCCACATGGCAGTGAGCTCATGGTGGCCCAGCAGCCTGCTGGGAGCAAAGACAGAGAACATGAAGGGGAGACCCTCGGTGAAGGCGCTACGGTGTGTCTCCGCCAAGAGTGAGACATGGGAGAGAGTCCCTGAAGCAGGTTAGCACCCAGATTTGCAAGTCCTCTCTGCTTCAGTCGGTCTCTCTTCTGGAGTGTGCGCACGTGTGTGCTGAACACTCACTCAGCTTAGCTCTTGGGATGAGGAAAATAGAGTTGGAGCTGGAAAGGCCTGACCACCATCCTGTGCAAGTCTCCTCCCAGGGCCCATGAACAGTTTACTCCATTGTTTCCTCGATGTCCCTCCAGCCTTGACTTGACTCCCTTCATGACAAGCAGCCGCCACATCATGAGCCACAGTCCTAGCAGCGAAGTCGTGACCGAATGCTACTCAGGCCCTCCACTGGTGCTCAGCCACACTTGCCAGCTTCTCCTCTCTCATTCAAGTCCTCCATGGAGGTCTCCTGCCTCCAGGGCTCCACCTAGGTGTGGCTTCCAGCCTGCCTTCAGTGCCTCTCACTGGATGCTGCAGAAGGAAGTCAGGCTGCTGCAGATGTGAGCAACGATCCTTGTCTGCCACCAAGAAACCCTGACCCTTTTTGCCCCCCGTGGCTATGCGCAGACCTTCTGGATCTAGAGAAAGAATGGAGTTCTGGTTACTAGTGATCATGTGGACCACTGCCCACAAATGCCCAGAAACCCCTAACTTTATATTTCCCACTCGTGGATCATCATGTGAGTTTGGTTCTAGTTCCCTTCTATTCACTTGCTCTGAGGTTCCATTCTGTCGTCTGTCCTGTTGTCTGTCCTTCTCCGTCCTGTTAGTGAACAAATCCAGAAGCATGTTTTTATGCCTTTATCCAGACCGCTGAGTAGAAGTTGAGATGCGATGAAGAACAGGACCCAGGCACATGTCTGTGGGGCTTCCCAGGGTTACCAGTGGCAGTCACTGAGCAGGCTGCGGGGGGGCTCTGCTCTCCCAGACTGTGGCTTCTTCCAAGGCGGGAGTAGCAGAGGGAAAGTCTCGTGCGGGTGAAGTAGGAAGCCCAAAGCTGAGGGGTGCACTGATGCATAGATTAGATGAGGTTACCTTCAAGCATCACTGCTCTCTGGTCTTCCCAGAGCCAGAGTGCAGCAAAGCGGGTCTGCTAAAAGCAAACGGAAGTAGCTAACTGAGCAGGGCCTGTGATCATCAACCCCACATGAAGGGCTCCTTTGTTTGCTCACGATGCCTTCTGCACTGTCATCAGTGATCAGTGTTCGGCTGAGTGCCGTGGAATTCATCCTTCTGCCAACTTTGAATTTGGCTTCCTCTGCTCGCCTGGCTTATCCCCCATATTTCAGTACTTCCTCCTTGAAATTTCCTCAGCCACACTTGCAAACGCTCTCAGGCCCCACGTGGTGATTTGGTGTCTAAGGTCTTGCGCCACCTGGCACATCTCGTCTCTTCCACGCTACCCCTCTGCAGATGCAGAGCCTCTGCTCTAACATTGCCTTGCTGCCTTCCTCTTCCAGACCGTGGAAGCCAAGAGTCATCAAGGGGCCGTTGTCCTCTCTTGCTGAGACTCTCCCCGAGTTGGCGTGATCATTTCTTTCTCTCCTTGCTTCATGTACATCCAGTGGCTCTGTCCGATGGTTGGTAAAAAAGAAGTTTCTCAAAAGCAGAAGAGCAGGAAGAAGTTTAGGGAGGTGTATTCAGCACTTTAATTTTGTGGTAAAAGTAAGATAACAAACATTAAATCATGGCGTAGGATGAGCTGTCAGTAATTTGTATAAATAGAATACGGAAGAGAGATAATGATTATGAGTTATGTCTTCAAAATCTGAATCTATGTGAAATCAGATGCAAAACATATGAGTGGGAAGCATCCTATTTGTTCTCATAGATATATTAATGTATGCAAGAATCACTGATTAAACATTAAGTTGAAAGAGCATTATTAGCTGAAAAATGAAATTAGTTATTTGGGTGTTTATGATCTTGCTGAAGAAAATTGTCAAAAACCACTCTGTGCACATTCCTTTTGGGTGGACATCAGCCTCTCTCCAAGGGACCTAGGCTGGAGTAAGTTCCTATGCCAGCTATTTCCCCATGATCCTGGTTTGTTTGGAAGACTGACCTCTGGCCAGCCACCTATAAGTAGAGGCAGAAGTGGGGGAAGAGCGTGACATGGCCGTGGCTGGCTGTGTTTCGTCCTGACTTCATGCGGCTGAGATGTGGACTCCACGCTCTTGTGACCACACGTGTTTGAACAGGGTGTGTGGTTGATTTATTAAGGCTGTTCAGGTCGAGGCATCTCAGCTTTTCTTCTATTTAAAATTTAAGATAAGATTTTTCTTTTAGCAAAATCTCAAACGGGATATTAATCAGTGATTTAAAACACTGACATAAATTCATTCGAAGTTGGCAATACAGCAAGGATAATTTGGAAGGTATCATTGCCTATGAGTATTAAATCTGCCTCTATCACTGTAATCTAATCGAACACAAATAAAACAAAATGTAAGACATTTAGGTTGCTTCAAGATTTGAAATTTAATTATAGAAAAAAGAAATGGACTCTTCTTTCTCTTTCCTCGTTTCTTTATTTATATTTTATTTGGTACCCCTCAGCATCTGCTTTGCTTTTCATTTGGCCTACAAGGAAGGTGAGCTGGAAGATGACCCTTGCCCTCTGGTGGCCTCCAGAGTAGTGGAGAACAGTCCCCAGGTCTCCCCATCAGGTGGAAGGAAGCCCCAAGTCCACACTCTTCCATGTCCGGCCCCAGGCCAGTAGCGCCAGCATTCCCTGGAAGGGACAGCACTCAGGTCCCCGGGTGCAGAAGGGCTGGGCTTCGGCTCCACAGCCTCTCCTATAGAACCTCTGCCTGATCCCATGCTGGCCAAAGCTTGGAAACCACTGGCCTTGATCCTGCTTGTATGAGGACTGCGAGCAGACAATGCTCGCATAAGAACTGGTGAAATCCAATTGTTGTAGATGCCAAGGACAAAGCCCAAAGTTCTGATACTCCCCCAAGGCCAGGCAACATTGTGTGACAACTCACAGTGCTGGATAGGAAATAACTAAGCACAACAGTGGAGGGAACAGCACCTTCCAGCAGCTGCTGGTCTTTCGGTCTCACGGTGGACAGGACCACACATTCCCCAGGCTCACCTCATCATCCTTAAAGGTCTGCTGACCAAAGCCAAGTGTTTTCCTTTATCTGTCTCATACTGACAAGTCCTCTACAAACACTGGGCCACGCGAGCACAACGTTTGCATGCCTGGAAGGAACAAGAAGTCACCACAGGCTCTGCAGCTGGTGGGGTCCCTGTCGGGCTCATGCTGGTCCCAGGCTGATGGAGAGACCATGGATGAGTGAGCGACAATACCTCCCCAGCCGACTCGTGTTTTGTCACCTGTGCTCCTGCAGGTAAAACAATCTCTTGTGCAACATCACAGAAAAATGCTGAAGGTCTCTATTTTTAAAAATTAGCCATTGTAATGGGCTTTTAAAATATACACCCAATCGCATGTGGGCACTATTGGTTCCCATGCTCTGCTGGTAACCAGTGCTGGAAAGTTCATCCATCTGTGCTTGGGGCACCGTCTTCCTCCGGCGCTCAAGGGTTTATTAAAGATAATTTGTAACACAAGGGTAAAGATTGCTCAAAGAGAGTCATACATTCAGTTTCAAATGCTCTCATGTTCAAGAAACAGATATGCGGAGAGTAAATGGAAAGTTGATGCTACAAAATCCCAGAGTGCTCACAGTCCATCCACATGGTTTTGTTCAGAATAATGGTCGCAGTTAACGGCAGAGGGCTGCGAGCGCCCAGGCCCGCACTCTTGGGACAGATCACTGTGCCCTCCCCCTCAGCCTCTTTCAGAAATGACCGTGAGGAGGGCAGAAGAGGGCCTTCCCAGCAGTGACACTGTGTTTCCATCTCCCTTAACTACGCAATGCTCCTGTGTTAACTCACCCCAGGGCTTGGATCTTCTAGGGACCCCTGCAGTGTCCTATACTCCTTCACAACACGTGTGACTATTCAAATTTCTTAACTATAATCGTGTGCATCTAATGTCTCTTCATTATGGGCATTGCCATGTCTTTTCATCAAGATCCAAGCTCCCAGAAAGAGAAGAGCCCTGATTTCATTATTAATACTCCATCTTCCACAGGGAAAAGCATATGCAGCATATGGCAGGGCCCCAATATGTTTTGTGGAATGAATGTAAGAATAAATAATTAATGTTGATATTAGAGCATAAATCATTTGTGATTCTTCATATCAATTCTTCTGCCCGGATATTCTGCTAGGCAGAAAAGAATTCACTCTTCGATTTTATAGCAACTGGAATGCTTGGTACCAGAGGGGTATAAAACTGCTTGCCTTCCAAATGGATAACCCTTGGAATCCAGGAGTGTTTGTTATCTTTTCCACTGCTGACCAGGGCCTCTTAAGTTATGTTCTATTTCTGTCACCCACTATGGAGACACACAATCACGTGCCACATAACACTTCTGCCAGTGATGGGCCACACATGCGCAGGACGCCCTTAAGTGATGTCCTAGCTGTCTTAGTTTTCGTAGATATACTCTGCGATGATGATGTGATGATTTTTAAAAAAATTGTCTCATGATGCATTTCTCAGAAAAATCACCAACCTTGAGCAACATATGACTGTAATTATATCTGTCTTTATTTCCCTAATACGTTGTAAATCTCAGGAGAAAAATGCTTATAAAATACAGCAATCTGTGAAAATAAAGCCATTATGTAATTCTGCTGTAAAAATAATAAAACCACTGCTTTCTTCTGTTATTTTTTATTCTGAAATATCTGCCTTATCCTTGTCACTTCTGCAAAGTCTGAAAGGAAAACACTGTCTTCCCACTTTATCTGTCATATTATCTAAAAGGCATTGTGCCCTCTTGGCAGATTCGGTAACCTACCCAGTGAGACAGAAATCTTCAGTATGGATTTATCTTACTTCAGTATCTTTTGAAGAGACTTAATGCCTTAGAGTCTCCCAAACACAGATAAATTATTTTATTCTAAATCTCACCTATCTCTCTTTCTATGCAAAACTAGGATCAGACCCTTTAGAAACCTAAATTAGAGGGAGGGTCCACAAGAAGTGTAGCCCATGGAGCCACAAGGCTGTCCCTGAGGTTAAACGTCATCTTGGGCTTGTTGTGAAAGTGCTTCTGGGTGAGACCTCTGTTGGGGTCGGTGGGCTGAGGGAAGGAGCTGGGTGGGTGGCATCCCATCCATCCAGGCCTGAACCCTCAGAACCACTGTCCCCTCCTCGCTGTCTTTGAACTGGAGAATTGGTTGTCTCTTGCCTTCAACCTGGACCCACTCTGGAATTTACACCATGCTCCCTGTACCTCTAGCTGGCAGTCACAGATCTGTTGTCCCAGCCTGTGTAACGATGCGTGCTGATTCCTACCAGCAAATTCATCTCTCTCACAGTGTGATGAAAACACATAGTGAATACTTAAATAAAATGTATTACAGAAAGTGTCACACCACCATGAGTCTCCCTGGGAATATTCCCGGCTCTTCTAATGCATTTATTACACTGTTCTCTCACTTTCTGAAGTGTTCTAGAAATCCTCTTTCGTGTTGTCAGAAGACCTGATAAAAAATACAGTGAATGCTGCTGCTGAATGCTTGCAATGGAAAGGTGGGCAGGTGAAAAACATGATACTGTGTCCTCATCAGCCTTACTCACCACGCCTGGCACCATGAGACTTCTGCCTCCTTGCCAAAGTCAGAATGACAGGAAAGGTAAACATTTTTAATCAGTTGAGGGCACTGAGGCAGCTAGGACAGCACAAGTCAAGACACTCATTACAGTGGACTCCTAGAACTGCTTCAGAAGATGGGACTGGTATATGCATTAGTGACAATATGTGTTATTGTAATACTTCTTTTACTTTAAACATTCAGCATATTGTAATCACTCCCCGCCGTTTTCATATTCTCAGCATCTTCCCCTAACATCTCTGTTTCTCTGGAATGCCTGCCATGTGGATCCCCTTCCCTGATGAGGGCTCCAGTGGTGGCCATGACTTCTCACCCTAGTACAGCTCCAGTCTCTGAGCTCTTCCTGCAGTGACTGAAAATGAGTGAGTAGTGAGAAGCCCATTGGAACCCTAGTCTGATTGGTGGGCCCCCTGTCAGGGGTGGAAAATGCCCGTTAATTAATCTTTTTCCCACCAAGACAATATTTTCCCACCTAAATATAAGGGGACTGTATTTACATGGGGAGAATACCAAGGGGGACATTTTTAGCAAGTTCACTCTTTAATCAGCAGGGAATGAGTCTGAGGAGGGTGGGTGGAGAGAGCATGATGTCAGGTATGCATGCCAAGTATAAGAGCAATGCCCTCTGAAGCCCACCCCACCCTGTCTTTTCAGAAATGCACCTGTGATATCCCCTGGCCCAGTATGCTCTAAGCTGTATGGGCTTAGAGTGTCAGGAACCACACAAGAGTCCAACAGCCAGGTAGGGGACAGGGATGCTACAAGTTCAAAGGCCAGAGACCTTCAGTGTGAACTTTCACAACTCTGGGACAGAGAGGACCTCAGGTGTGGACATGTCACCCCTTGCAGCTACAGCACCTACAAAAGCAGCTCCAGCCCCTGGTGGGTGGGGCCACACCTTCTTGGGCCCCAGCCATGGTGAAACTGAGAATCAGATGCCCTCTCTGGCCCCAGCACTCAGGGGCTGTCTCCTGCCTAGTGCATGATATGTACCATTACAGAGGCATAGAGAGTCACACAGCCCAACTGCAGGTAGAGACAGAAGACATAAGACGTAAAACTTTCCTTTGGAAGTAGTCGTGATTTAACTATTTTCTTGGTAGAAGTATACTGGAAAGGAAGCAATCAATTAATGCATTTCCAACTCAACATCTCACCAATGACTCTTTACACCCTAACTGGATTTAACTTAACTTGAGAACATCTTCCTTACAACTGTGCTTCCAGAAATCCACAACATTCCCTGGTGACAGGAAGTTGGCATCTCAAGCTTTCTCCGCCATCTTATTTTTCTTCCCAGTTTGAAAGTGAATCAGGTCTACACCCATAGGAGCGGATTCACCCACATCAATTCCACCTGCCACACAGAAATGTTCTGTTCCCTTTCTTAACACCTAGACAGGGCTGCTGGTTGATGCTGGAGGCCCTGTGTGGCCTTCCCCGCGATCTTTATTTTGGGACACTTCCCTGGGGGTCCATGGCCTCTCTTTGACTCAGTTATACAAAAAGAAGGCTACACAGGGGTTGAGTCAGCCCATAGTTCCTCAGAGGGTTGCTCTGAATGTTAGAGTATTTTAACACAGTTGTGCTTTAAGAATCATTTCTTTGAAGTCATCCTAGCATTGTTCTGTCTGGGTTTTTGTAAGTTGATAACTATATCATCTAACAAATCTATTCTGTGCATATGTGTTTGCTTTGTCATTGAGGACACTGCTTAGTCTGAGAATCCACAAGCCCAAACTGTGACACTAGGATGAAAGCCTGTCCCTTGTACCCTAGCCTGGGTTTGGGGATGCCTCCTATCCTTCAGCTTGCTAATGGAGCCCATAAATGATCACGGGGTCTTGCAGATGTGCACGTGGTTGCCAGCTGCCTGCTGTCTTCTAGCTGCACCAATGGACGGGGCAGTGAGCACTGCGCTGAGTGCTCTGGTCAGTTCCAGCAGAGAAGGTGGAGGCTGATTGGGTGTGGCTCACCTGTATTAGGGCAGATTCTCTCCTGAAAATTATAGGAAGGAAGCAAGGAAGGGAGGGGAGGGGAGGGGAGGGAGGATGGAAGGGAAATGAAACTGTAAGAGGTGTCATGCGACCCCTCAGCAACCTAAATTCTATTTCTCCCCAGTCTCTTTTAATTGAAGCAGTAAATTATCCAGGTAGTTATGCAAATTGTTGGTAATTATTTCTGTGTTCAGAGACTCCTTATTAGACACTGAACTTGATTGATCTAGCATTGATTTCAAGGCTGAACAAGATCGTAGAAGTGTCATCCAGTCCCTATACTGTTGTGTCAGTTACTTTTCTGTTGTTGCTGAGACAAAATATCCAGCACCAAAAGTTGACAGGGAAAGGGTTTCCTTAGCTCACAGCTTGTAGAGGTTTCAGTCCACAATCAGCTCTCTCCAGGGCAGGGATGGCAGACAGGCATTGCAGAGGAGAAACAAACGGGACACACAAGGCAGCAAAGACAATAAGGGAGTTTGCAGCATCTCCCAGCTCCCTCTAAAATCTTATCCCTGCTGGGCGTGTTGATGCACGCCCGTAATCTCAGCACTCAGGAGGTTGAGACAGGAGGATCACTGCAAGTTCGAGACCAGCCTGGGCTACATAGTGAGCTCCAGGTCAGTCTCAACTACATAGTGAGACTCTGTCTAAAAAAAAAAAAAAATCTTATTCAGACTACTTGTGGCAGGCAGCACTCACCCCCTTAATCCTAGTGCCCTTGAACCCATCATTGCACCATGAATCAATTCCACATCACACACTCGAGATCCAGCCTGTGACCACAGAGGCTTTGGGACCCAAATCTTAACACCTGCATGGATAACTGTAGGATGCAGAACAAAAGGAGACCATGTGTTCTGTGCAAGAGACTTCAATTTGTTAGGATGGGGTTCAGATGACATCCAAGGATGGTGGGCTGGTTACCTACTGACCCCTTCTGTCTTTTCCTTCCAGACACCGTGGCATGGGATTTTACCAGTCCCTGGCAGTTGAATGTAGCCACATCATTGACTGAGTTCAAGCCAACAGGTATAAACACAGGTAAAGGCCATTCTCTGTAGTTTGTATACAAAGCCCATCCCACAAGACCTCTGCGCCCAGGATTCCTGTGCTCTGTGTCCCTCCCTGACTTAGTGAGGACATACACACCCCTCTGGAGTCCTAGGCTACTACAAGATGGGAGAATCCTGTGTTCCCACATCACTGCTTAGGAAAGGGCTACCCACCCTTCAGAATGGTTTTTTGGATTTCACATGAGAGAAAAAGAAGGCAACATACACATTATACGGTTGAGCACTTCCTCCACGACTGTGCCAGGTCTCTTTGCTGTCTGTACAACCACTTGTGTAGAAACCTAATCACTTCCCAAAGAGCAACCACCACCACATGAAACAACAGAGTGTATTACATGACCTGCGTGGCAAAAGCAACCCCACACAAGTAAGCTTAGAAGCAACCATACTGTAGCAATGACTGCAGTTGATTTGTGGCTGCAGTCTTGCTGGAGTTGCTATGAGTAGGGTGGCTTAAAGGCTATTTCTTGCTTTCCCATCATGGACGGCCATGTGTTAAGAGTCCCCTGGCTGCCATGCACAAATACAGTGCCCCCATTCAATAGTTCATGTTTCCAACCATTGTGAAAAGTGGATCCAGTATAGCTGGAAGCAGGAAGAAGTTTCCCCACAATCTGCTTTCAGGGAATGTCTTCATTAAACATGCTTCGTGATAACTGTTCCCACAGCATCTGGGATGGTTAGGAGTGAGCAGGTGCAGCTGTGTGGGGCCTAATCCATGTACCTCCAAACCTTACTTTTCAACCCTTTTGCAGAATATGTGTTTCCATTTCTAAAATGCCTAAGACTATTTCTTCTGGTAAAAGCAGTGTTGCTATTACTATTATTATATAAAAATAAGGTACCAAATCATCTCAAAACAAAGTGTGATAGTGCTTGGAGCATTCGCAAAAGCAAGCAGCACTTCCAGTAGCAGCAAACCAGCCTGCAGTGCAATATTTTTCAGGGCTCTCAAAACACTGAGAAAGGTGCGTTATACACCCATGATGAAATGGGGTGAAACTGGAGGGTGGGACACCCAAGGCAGGTGTGGCCTTGAGACCTGTGCTCTTGCAGCCCACATGGGGAGCTCCCAGTGATTTCTTTCCTTGTCCTGCCAAGGAGTGAGTGTAGAACACAGTACCCCATGCAGGACACCATGCAAGACCCTTCGTGGATGCTCGCCAGAGCACTGGGGCGCCACGGGATTGGCTTTGAAGTCAGATGACCAAGCAGTAATGGGCAGGTAGCATACATGGCAGGGACACACCAGGCACAGGGAGATTTGGGACCCAGGCTTGTGGGAGTGGGATGGTGTGCGATTCCATAACACCACTCAGAGGAGCAGGTGCTGTGAAACTCATCAGCGCCTATTTCCAGAACTGTCTGCTTAGTATTTTCCAACCAGGGCTGATCTCAGGCTACCAAAACAAGGGGCTGATAAACAGCAAGTAAGAGAGAGCTTCTGCCTGCTGAGCACCTGGACTGGGGCAGAACCCCTGTGCCAGGGTCGGGAGCCCTTTGTAAGCCACTGCATGTGCCCAACCAGAAAGGCCGATGTTGTGCTAGGGTGAGTGAGAAGTGAGCAAGAGCCATTACTCTGTTGGCCCAGTGAGGACCCGGGTCCATGCATTGAAGGATCCAGAGTTGCCTCTCTAAGTGCAGACTAAAGAGCCTGGGAGGCTGTCCTGAACCGGGAGTTCACACTGTGCCCATTACAGAGCCCACACTGCTGTGGCTGGAGGTCGCTTTGCAGAGTAGGTCCCTGGGGCTGTCAGCAGTCTCAGCCCTGGTGCTGTTCATATCTCGTGCCAGGCTCTTCTTGTCTGAGTACAGGGTGTAGGGTAAGGAGCCACCTGTGCAGCATGAGGTGCTGAGCGGTATCCCTAGCCTCTGCCCACTTGGGCCAGAAGCTCCCTCCTCCATCTGTGATAATAACAATTGTCTCTAGACATCATCAAATTCCCAGGGAAAAACATCCTCCTGATGATAATCACCCCTGATACGTCAGCTTCATTGGATTCAGAAATACTTGCAGACTAGCAAAGAGTGCTCCTGGCTGTGGCTGTGTGGGTCATGGGAGTATGGCCTTGGGGACCATACAGGTCCTTCACCAGTTCCTCTCTGACATCATTGCCCTGCTCTGTTTCATGCTGCCAGAAACTAGACAGCTCTGCCCTACCACTCCCTTCCATTGTGCGGTTTCTGATAGGGAGCCTCTCAACCATGTCCTGGAAACTCAGGAAACCGTGAGTTAAATTAAACCTTCCCTTCTTTAAAGTGTGGGTGCTGAGTATTTTGTCTAAGCTGACTAAGAACACATCCCTCCAGTTCATGAAGGATTAAGGAGAACCCAGAAGGACAGTAGGACAGTAGTTGAAGAGGTAATGGAGTTTATTCCAACTGGGGAGAGTAAGACCTCAGTATGGAATTGGGCTCAGTGGATAATACTTCATAAACAAGTGGAGACTTATAACTTGGGCTGCTACGGATGGGAAATGACCAAGGGTAACATTAGGGGACATGGGAATCTGTTTGACACCTAGATGGGACTCTTGTTGGAGGCATTCATGGTGCTTGGACACCACGGGGATGTTGGGGTGAGGGATGTGACCAGCTATATGGAGTGATTGCATCCTGAGCTCAGAGTCTGGCTCAGCCAACCTGACAAGAACTCACTATGAAGGAATGCACCCCTCCCCTGGGGGGCAGACAGTGACACCAAGGTCAAAGACTAGAGGAGTAGGGAACACACAGGAACCTGGCAAGAACCTGGTCAAGGAGGTGTTACTTTATAGAGTCACAGAGTCACGGTTCCTGGTCAACAGCACCAGGTCACCCATTTGACTTCCACTACCTGATTGATTAACAAAATGTAAAGTCCACACCATCTTAAAGGCTGATGGGAACATAGAACTCTCCCATGCCAGGGTGACTACCATCCAACCCAGAAATCATCACCCACCATCTGGCTTGTGGCCTCTAGAGTTCAGAGAGCTAGGAACCTGACCTGTTTATGTGTAGATGGCAGGGCTTTCAACAAGCAAGGCAAATCATGAGGGGGCATTAGAGAAAGAGGGAGAGGGAGAGATCTTGTAAATACCATGGACGGTTTTAACCCAGGAAATTGCTCATGTTGCCATTTATTAACTGCTCGTAAGACATTTTTTAATTTCAAATGCATTGGTGTCACTGTTTTTAATAAGAAGCCATGAGAACATAATCATCATGCAATTTTATAGCTAATCATTTATCTGGGTGACATGCAAATTGAATGAATATTAAACAGATATTTCATTTCCTACAGCATATTGATGTACTTAACATCTTACAGAGAGAGCAAAATTTAATTTCAATCCCCTGAATTTGTTCATTTTTTATTGCATGCCCACATTGCACTTTCCATATTCCTTTATATTCTCATGTTCTCTTCATACTTCAGAGTGAAATGGTTTTTACTTCAGCCACTCCAGATATCACAATAGTCTATTTTCAGTTTTTTGAGAAACTTTCATATAACTTTATATAATACCTGAAATAACTTACAATTTTACTACTAATGTTTAGGAGTTTTCATTATATCATTACTAATAGCTCTTACATTTTAGTATTTTGATAGTAATAGCTCTAACAGATGTGAAGTGATATTATCTTGTGGCTTTAATATAGATTCTCCCATGAGTAGATATATTGAACATTTTTCATTTGTATGTCTTCTTTTGAAACATGTCTATTCAGGCCCTTTGCCAGTTCCCCACAGGGTTATTTGTTTTCTTGTTTTAGTTAAGTGTTTTATCTATTTGGGATCTTAACTTCGAATAAGATGTATAATTTGAAAACATTCTCCCAGTTCCTAGATTGCCCATCCCCATTCCCACCCCCATTTTCATCTGGACCCTCTCTTGTCTGGACTCCTTGGGTTGAACAGCTTTCCTCACTTTTATCACAGTGTTTCTTCCTCGGATCTAGCTATCTCTGTCTCCATCTCCACCTCCATCTCCATCCCCCCACTGCCCATTTCCTTCTTCACCCCTCTCCTAGCTGGACTCCAGGAGTTGAGCAGCTTTTCTCCGTTTTGTCACAAAGCTCCTTCCTTGGCCCTGGCTGATAATGGACTGCACCCTCTGAAACCATGAACCAAATAAACCTTTTCTCTTTCAAGTTTTGTGTGTCACATATTTTGTTCCAGAAACAAAAAAGCTACAAAAGTGATCATTTCCTAAATGTATTTTAGGGTATTAATTGCTATGGTATAGAAATGGAACTGAATTTTTTACATTGACATTGTATCCTGTAATTTTGCTGAACTATGAATTTTCATAGTTTTGCAATAGATTCCTTAGGATTTTCTATTAAAAGCACAGGTATATGCAAACAGAGACTCCATCTCTTCCTTTCTAATGTGGTGCCCACTGTTTCTTTTTATTCCTCTAATTGTACTGGCTAGAGTGTGTAGTACAAAATTGCGTACGAATATTAAGAACTGAAGTCCCTGTCTTACTTTTGGTCTTATGAGAGGAAAGCATTTGTTTTTTTACCATGAAGTATGTTGTAATTTTGTAGATGCCCTTTATCCTATTGAGGAAGTTCCCCTTTTATTTCTGTTTAGCTGTGTATTCTTACTATGAAATCATGCTCGATCTGTCTATATAGATGATCAAAAAGTCTTGGCCCTTATTCCATGGGCACTTTGTGCTTCATCACTTGACACTGTGATGCTAAGCTGACATTGTGGGCCTGGGGTGAATCTCACTGGCTCTGGTGTCGCTGGCTCAATTGCTACATGATGCTATTGGATCGGCAGCTGACATTTTAACGATCTCTCTGTATTTATACATGACAGCAGCCTGGAGTTTTCTCTTCTTCTGATATCTTTGTCTGATTTTGATATCATAGTATTCTGGCTTTATGAAATGTGTTAGAAAGTGTTCTCTCTTCTTCTATTTTTGGAGTTGGCATAATTACTATTAAATTTCACAGAATTCACTAGTAATGCCAACTAAACCTCCTTTTTCTTTATGGGATGATTTTAATTACCACTTCAAACAGATTAACATAGGTCTATTTTCTGCCTCATTGAAGATGTTTAACTAGTGTCTTTCTACAATTTTTATTTTATTTCTTAGTTAAATAATTTATCGGCATAAGGTTGATCATAGTATTTCTTTTTAGCCCTTTCTCTTTCCGTAAGACCACTAACAACAGAGAGGAAATGAAGACATGATATATTGTTGGTAAAAAGGTAAGTTCGTGCAGCCACTACAGAAAAAATATTGAAATTCCTCAAAAAAATCAACAATAAGGCTAATATATGATGCATCAATCCTACTTCTGGGTAAATATCCTCAGAAGTTGAAATAAGAATCCCAAAAGCTATGTGTGCTCCAGTGTTTGCTGTAGCACTATTCGTAGTAGCCAAGACATGGAGGACACCTGCTATGGTTATATCTAGATGCCCCTAAAGCCACGGTACTCCCAGGAGGAGCTTGGGGAGCTGACTGAATCATGGGTGTGTGACACCGGATTCATGCACTGACAGGCTTGTAGCTGGGTGTGACACTGGGAGGCAAAGCTTGGGGAGAAGAGGTGGGTCACTGGAGGTGCGACCTGGAAGGGTGCGCACCTTTCCTCCTCCCCTAATCACACTCTGCTTCCTGACTGCCATGCCCTGAGCTCTTTCTCTGCCATGCTCCTCTTCCTTACCACCCTGCCTTGGAGCCAGCTAACTATGGACTGAAACTTCTGCACACTGAGCCAAAACAAGCTTCTCCTCCTTTAAGTTGTGGGTGTCGGGCCCTGTGTCCCAGCAAGGAGAAAAGAACTAAGATCTCACCTTGACATCCATTGACAGATGTGTGAATAAAAAGAATGTGTTAAGTATAAACCATGGGATATTATAGTCTGAAAAAGGAGAAAATCATCTCAAGGAAGGAGGAAATCATCCATAACATGGAAGAACCTGAGGGACATTATTCTACATGATGTGAGCCAAACATGGACACAAACTATGATACCACGCATATAAGGAATCTAAAGTAGGCACACTTATGCCACGCTGCTTGGGTTCCACCTCCTAGTGTCACCTGGAGCAGGGTTCCAGTATCATCCTCAGGCCACTGCCCACATCCTCACCCCACAAGCCAAGCATTGTGCTGTCTTCTGTCCAGTGCCTGAGACCCGTGACCTCTGTCACGGTTCACTGTTGGTTTTCCCTGAAAGGAGAGACGGGGGGAGTCATGGGGACCCAGGGTGATCGTCAGGGTTCTTGCACTGTCTTCCACCTGGTCATCCTGCCTGCAGCCGGGCGCATGCCCACCTGGGCTCCGGTCTAAGACTGTAGGTCAGAGCTCCACTATGCTCCTCTATTCAAGTCCTTCCCTGCCTTTCCCCAGAAAATGTTGTCCAGGACCTACCCGACTTATGGCCAACCCACAGCTCAGCTGCTGATCTCCCCGCCGTCCCACCTCCAGTCCCCCTAAATAGATACCATTTTCATCTCATGGACACACCAGCCTTGCTTCTGGATGTCACCTACATGACTCCGCCAGAGCCTGCTTCTGTGTCACCCACAGGACTCTCAATTCCTGCTCCATGTCTTTATCTTGTCTCCCCTCCTCTACATCACCAGCCACTCCTTGGACCGAATTTCTCCATCAAGCTGCAAGACTGCTCCGGCGGACCTCTGCTTGCCTTTTCCTCTATGGAACTACCCTAAGACAGACCAGAGTCTCTTCTGCATGTATCACTTGCTAATTATTGGTTTGGGAAATTTAGCACTAGGCTTCATGAAGCGTGGATGTTTGTGTGTTTTGTTCAATTTGCAACTCCTTCACCAAGAAGAGTTCTCCTCCCTGAACACAATTTAGTGTTTGTTAAAAGAACAGAAGCTACATGAAAAGAATCTATTTTTAGCAGAATGATAATATTTTGAGCATTTGATTTGTTCATTCAATTTTTTAAATTCTCAGTAACATTTATAATGTATTTCTAGCACATGAAATGACATTTAAATTATGTTAAAATATGATTCCTAGAATAAATTATAGAAGGCAGATTTTCTGGATATTCCTTCAAATAATTTAAATACTGAGAAACTAGTAAAAAGTGTATTTTATGTTTTCTCCCACTCCAAGCAGACCACACAGACCCCACATGACTTTACTTAACAATTCTTGAAATTGAGATAAAATATCTTGTTGGATTTTACTGTGATGCCGTGACATCCTAAAATTCTCTGGAGCTTTGTAAGGTTTATACTGTTCTACTAAATTACCTCCAATTGCTCTGTGTTTATATTTTTCTTCTTTTCCAAGTTATTAAAACTGTCTACTTTAGATCCATTCAAGCAAAATAAACACGATGGCAGAAATCTTCCTAAAACGCTGCCTGCTTCCCCCAGTTTGGGGTGGGATAGAAGCGCGCCCTTCCTCTGGGTGACTCTGGGCTCTGGCCCCCCTGCCAGCTGCCCCCTTCTCCCTTGCTCTGGTGAAACTGCAGGGCCTGAGAGCTTCGAGTCGTGCCTCCATCTGTAGGTCCATTGAGTGCGCCCTGGGTGTGGCCCTTCCAGGCCCAGAGGGAGACTGAGTGGGCCACCCTGGCTGCCTTCCCTGTCTCTGTCCGGTGGCAGTGGCTCATGCTGATCTCAGCTGCCCTGGGGAGGCCGGGTCGGCTCGGTTACACCTCCGCCCAGGCACACCCCTGAGTGGCTGCAGTGCTGCCTCCTGGTGCTCATCTGCAGCTACTCTGGCTCTTTCCTTGGCAACAGTGTCCCTGCATTGCACTGTAGGAGAGAGAGGGAGACAGAGAGGGGCAGCTCCACCCTGCTGTCCCCGGATTGTGGCTCCAGGGACAGACTTCAGCCTATCACTCCACAGAGCACTGGGAAGACAAACTTTGGGTCCTTCCAAGCAACTGTGCTCATAGCAGTTTATTCCAGCAGGAATGAAAAGCTCATAGAAGCCCTGGACCCTTATGTCCTGCTCAGGGTGGATGTTCCCCGTCCTCTTGGGGGAGGGATACAGGGAGAGATATACAGAGGGAGAGAATAGGTAATAAAGGCTACGTATGTTGATATGATGGTTTTGAAAGAAGATAGGTGGATAAACGAAGAGATGCAGATTGATCAATGAGAAAGGCCTGTAAATGTTTCCTGTGCTTGTAAATGTGTTCCGCCCTGAACAACACGTCCCTTGCTCTGAATCACACACAAGACACTGCTGTGCCCCAGCCCCACTCACTCCAGAGGAGTGATTCCTTGCCCACAGCTCCTATTGCCGCCATCGTGCCCCCTCCTTTGAAGTCCCTAGAAACCCCTGCTAAGCTGGAGGGGAAAGATTTCACTATGGCGATTTGTGAACATGGAAATCCTTTGCTAGCTTCATGACTTGAACTTTATCTTTTCAAATTAAATCAGACATAAAAGGGAATGAAGTCAAATTTAATAGAAAAATTCAATCTTTGTCTGTGTGGGCCTTTGCCCTCATCAGCATTTCTGGCCTGTCTCCCCTTCCCTACTCTCCCTTCACAAATAGAGGTGAAGCAAGTTATTTGATTGGTGAACTAAACAGAAGACGCTGAGTCTCTTCTGTTTATGCTTCGCTTTTCACTCTGTTGGAAATGAGCACTTATTCCCCCAAGTACGGAGTCGTAAGTGTCCAAGGACAGGGGAAGACTCATGATTTTAGTACAACCAATAACTAAGTTTAGTTCAGGGCTGCCAAACAGGAAGCCCATTTTTGCCTGAGATGGAAGCCATTCTGTGCATATGGCCTTATTCATGACGAAGGCAGCTATTTTGTTCTCCATCTCTTTGACTTCTCCTTCACCTCTTAATCGACTCCAAATGTAGGGACAGGGAAGAGATTCATTAACTCTTTTGAAACCCTAGTGACAGTGAGCAGAGCAAGTATTTCATTTTGCCTACGGCACATTTTTCCCGGTGCTCACACCATGCAAAAGAAACATGAGAGCAGCGACAGATCCCAGGGAGAAGGGAATGGCTCCTTCCGGTCACGTGCCTTTGAACCATCTCCAACATTACCAAGGAAGAAGCCCTTCCCTGAGAAGTGTCCGTGCCATCTTCTGGTCTTCAGTGCTCCTGGTGGGGGTGAGCGAGACCAAGTCCACCCACCCTCGCCACGCTAGTGCAGAGTGTGCCCTGCCCTGTGTCCCCGTCAAGGGCTGAGAGGGCTGGTGTCAGAGACTCAGTGCGCAGAAACATTGCCAAAACTGTTAACCCTTCTTCCAAATGCATTTATTTCTTCGTCGTAAGGAACAGTTGAACAGGGCATTGCCCAGGTCCTGGGTTCGTAGAAGCCCACAGGAGGACGAAGCCGGCTGTGTGTGGACAGGTAAGTGGCCAGGCCGTGCTGCTTAGGTGTGCACCATGCAAGGCCAAGGACGCTCTGCGAGGGTATCCATTACTCAGTGATATCACCACACTGGAAGAACAGCCCATGGCAAGTTAAGGAGCATCGGAACGGAGGGCCGAGTGAGAGCGGCCGAGGCAAGCTCGCATCTCCTCAAGCGAAGAGTCACCTGCTAGTGTCCAGCAGCGGCACCCAGACGATAGCATCTGGATCCTGCCTTCTTGGATGAGACTGGAAATTTACGTGCAAATTCAAAGATAGGTCTATTACTAACGCAATTATGCCTGAGGTTCTAAAAAGGGGATCTTACTTTTTTTTTTTTTTTTTTTTTTTTTTTTTTTTT
>NW_022900913.1:2975663-3021927 GCF_012274545.1 Fukomys damarensis
AAGGGGGTTTTTTTTTTTTTTTTTTTTTTTTTTTTTTTTTGCTAAGAGGAAATTGGTTAACTGAAGAAACGAAGCCCAGAAGTTGTAAACCTGCTCCCCAATCCCCAGAGTGTGTACATTTGAGCTGCTGTGGCACATAAAGGGGCTTTGCAGATGCAGTTAGAAGCATTTGGGGTTAGCTGAGGAAATGCTAAAGGAAACCACATCTGTGTATCCTGCGGGAGGAAGGGAGGACAGGAGGAGAGGCGGGGAGGGCCCCAGGCCCCTGGCCCAGGGCTGGGTGCTTCTGTGAGCCTTGGAGGCAGCTCCACCCTGCTGTGCCCGGATTGTGGCTCCAGGGACAGACTTCAGACTATCACTCCACAGCACGCTGGGAAAAAACTTGGGGTCCTTCCAGGCCGCTGTGCTCATGGAAGTTTATTCCAGCAGGAATGCAAAGGTCATAGGAGCCCTGGGTCTTTACTTACTGCTCAGGGGGATGTGCCCATCCTCTTGGGGGACTTCCTGGGTCCTGTGGCAGCTGCATGCCCAGCCCACCGAGGCTGTGTCGCCGAAGCCCGCGTTCTGACCTGTCTAAGACAAGGAGTGAACAGAGTTGGCCGACTTTGAAGTGAGTTAAACTGATAAAAGAGAAGGTTTAAAAATGTCCAAGTAATTTTTTTAAAAGTACGCAGAATTTCCAAAAGCCCCATACTTGCCAGATCACAGTTGCATGTAGATGCATTTTTTAGTATGGTACATATGCATATATGTGATTTTTCATCCAAAACAGCAAGGAAACTCTAGCTAAAGTGCTGCAATTTATTTTCCTGGAAGTTTCTAATCAATTGCTTTAATGTGTTTTACCTCTCAAACACCATTGCTTGAACTCACAGAGTTCTATGCAGGTGTTGCAAACACTACAGGTGAAAATTCACATTAACCCGTAAATTCCTCCTTACCATTGCCTTGATCTTTCCAGCTGCTGTTGCAGAATCCCATGGGCTGCCTGGTTCATGGACAAGAAAATAGTTTCTCACAGCTCTGCCAGACAGAAGTCCAAGTTCAGGTCCTGGCAGGTTCGGAAATGTGGGGGTTCCTTTCGTCTTCCCACATGAAGCAGTGGAGAACTCCGGTCCCTTCCAGCCTTCCCGAAGACACTGGGACCGCTCCTCAGGCGGATCTCTACAGGGCTGGCCTCTGAACACGGGCCCCTTAGAGGTGAGGATCGCAATGTGAGATTCGGTATCTTGAAAACACACTGTGATATTCTTTTATATTCAGACCTTCCAAGGTGTTTCTTCTAGGATTAAATACCCTATGAGTTTTTGTTTTCAGGGACTACACAGGTTGCTGCTTTTGTTTTATTTACTTTTTAGTGCACTTGCAAAGATTTGTGAAATAAACAAAAAAGCATCAAAATGTATAGAACCAAGCCATTAGAAAAATAGCAAAGCTAAAAACCACAGAATATAAATCAATTAGAAATAGTAATTGTTGGTAATAAAATTGTGAACTTGGAAAAATTAAAGAATCAACTGAAAACTATTAGAATCAATAAAAACCTTCAGCGAGGTAAATCCATACAAAATCAATTTCCCAAAAAAGTCAGGGTTTTATATTTGCCAATTATAAGCAGTTAGAAAATAAAAAGCTTTTCAAAAATATTTCATTCTCAAGTCAACCACAATAGACATTGCCCTGGCAAGATATCTACAAAGCTTTACCCGGGAACTGTGGGAAGTGAGAACTTCATTTGCTCAAAATCGTTTGCAGTGGTAAATTTTCTAAGCTGAAAGCTGCACCAATAACTGCAGAGGAGAAAGCAAGCAAAGCCACTCTCCCTGTGTACTTCGGGCCTTGCCCGAGTGAAGCGTCACAGGCTCCTGCAGGTCGCTGGCTCATCTGCCACATCTTTGTAATACCACGCACGTGCTCTGCTACACACAGGGCTTCTGATCTGTAAAGCAGAAGCCACTACTTTCTCTTTCAATCTGTGTTTCACGGCCTGCGAAGTTTCAGTGGTGTGTTTTCCTGTGCAGTGTGAGCAGGATTTGTCTCTGAGCTCCTCCTGTGCCCCTCATCCGTCCTCGCAGCACTAAACGCATTCCTGGGGTCACAGGTTCCAGGCCCGAGTGACTCATCCTTCTCTTTCAGCTGCTTGCCGTTTGGCATCCTGCTCCCTGTAGATGCCATGGCTGTGCTTTATGAGATTTTGAAAAGGTTCAAGGAAGCATTTGCAAGGCAGACAGCCTACTGAATGAGAGTTGGACTGGCCCTGCACACTGTGGAGGAGGCCAAGGGACCGCACAGAAGTGACTCACGGTTCGGCCTCAGCATGTGGGGCTGCAGATGGGGAGACAGCATTGCCCCATGAGCGGGCTGGGGCCCAGGGCTTCGGCATTCTGGGCTGCCAAGAACTGTCACTGCGGGCTTTCCCAAAGAAGCCATGGTCTGATGTCAGCATCGCCACGCTGAAAGAGGAGCTTGTGTTGGGCCCCAGGAGGTCTCCTTAGCTTGACTTTTCCACCTGAGGATTGGTTCTCTTTCCCCACGAAGGACTGAGTGTCCAGTGGTGGGAGGACCAGAGCTGAGCCAGACTGCAAGGGGACCACAAGTGCCTCAGATGTGGATACATCCCTGCTGCCAGCTCGAGACTTTCATCCTGCATTTCAGAGGATGGATACACCCCACCTGGGTCTCTGGCACAACCATCCCTGGCCGCCTGCTCTGGTCAGTCATCAGGAGCACAGTTCTTGCTGCTATAGGGAATCCAGCCTGTGGACCTCTGGGTGACTTCATCCTTTGTGGTCTGTGGCCTCCGCGGTCTGGGACCTTTTATCTCCAAGCTGAAAACCCCCAGCCCAGAAGGGAGCCATCATTTGTGAACCAAATGGGGAGGCACAGGGAATCTAATTCCCCAATCCTGCTGCATTCATGTGAGGTAGATCTATCTATGCTCCAACGGAAAACATAGGTTCTGTCAAATAAATGTCTTCAGATTTGAAAAGACCTGGATCACCTTTTCATACTGCAGGAAAGTAACAAGGTCAGCCCGACACATCAGGACATCCAGAACCTTCTCTATCTGCCACGCACCAAGGTTCAGGTGTCTCTTCTTGCTTTTTCTGTCCTTGCTTCAGAGTGACTACTCTAGACACACTCCCACGTTTCCTGGGGCAGTATTTACTGTGATCCATTTCCTGTGGTACACAACAGCTACTGGAGTAAGAGATGGCCTAGAGTTGTTCAAAGAGATATCGAGTTGCCTTTTGTAACAGGAGTCTTTCAAGTATACCTGAGGCATGGGCCTGAGAAAAGATAGGCCTGTGATAGCTCCATCCATCTTTACTTCATAATGAAGAAAAGCATAGCCCGTGTTAGGCACACTAGTACCCAGAGCGCCCAGGAGGGCCCTCGTGTGACTTTTCGTGACCAGGGCAGCAGTGCCTCACCCTCCCATTCCAAGGGACGTGGATTGCAGCCTGGCGGTGTCACGTGGTTTCCCCAGCACCCTGGAGAGCGGAAGTAAGGGCCGGGATGAGGGTCAGCGTTTCCACCCCCAACCTCCCATCTTCCCGGGCCCTATTGAAAGCTTGGAATTCTGCTGCTTCCCAAGAACACACTTTGTGTTTACTTGCATGCTGGTAAAGGAATGCTTTCCAAGTATGTGGGATACACCTGGTCTGCTTCTCAGCATCACAAAAGATCTCCCTTCATGTTGCATCTGTCAGTGCGCATTGATCTTCACACATTCATCAGCCACCCTGCATGTGCCCGGCGTTGGGAAAGAGGCTGGGAGACAGAGTTCTTGCCAACGAAGGCTTGTGATCGCTGTGAGGCTGAAAGAAGGTCGCGCATTACTCCAGAGAGAGACAAGTCTCACAAAAAATCACAAAAACAAAGCAGATGGTCGGGAGGGTAACTGGGGGTGGCCCAGCCTGTGTGAGAAGAGCACAAAGAATGTGATAGAAGTGGTTTCCTCCAGCACAAATCCACGACGTGGAGATAAACAGGCAAAGCCATGGTGAGTGTTGATCCTCGGAAGGGAGAAGCCGGAGGCTGAGAGATGGGATGGGAAGGAAGCACCATCCTGGCCAGGGGGCAAGGGAGCCTCATGGCGTCTGTGACCCAAGGTGGGGGCTGAGTGTTGATGAGATCCAGCGAGGTCCAGGGAAGGAGACGGGTTCCTCCAGAGCCAGCACCACACTGAACCGTGAAGGAACTGGGCTTGTCCACGGGCCGAGAACAGCCGGCTGTGAGCAGCTGGGGGAGCAAGCACAGTGGAGGCTGCATCCGGAAGCTCAGGGAAGGGGCACCGTCTCCATCCTGTGAGAGAAGCTCTCCTTGCTGAGGGTGGGGGCTGCAGAGCACCGTGGCCATGAGGACAGGAGAGGAGAGAGGTGTCCAGTGTGTGTGTGGCTGAAAGACACAGGGCGTGTTTGACAGGCTGACATGAATAACCCTCAAAATCAGCCCTTTTCTTCGAGCACACTCGCCCCACCTTTCTTGCCCCTTTCTGCAGCAGCTCTGGAGGCCTCTTTCCTGAGGGATCAAATTTATGTGCTGAGTGCTGCTGCCATCGAGCAGAGGCGGGCTGGTACAAACCAGACGCCGGGTCCTCAGCACCTCACCACCAGGTCTGGCACTGCGCAGCTTCCGGCTGCTCCCCAAAGGCACAGAGACCATGGAACTGAAATGCTTTCAGTGGGCTCAGGGCAACAAGGCAGCCAAGAGAAGACAACTAAAGACACAAAAGGGGATGTCCACAGCTTCTTCAGGCAGGACAAGAAGGATGGCACACGGGTATCTGAGGAGCGGATAGGCTGAGGGGACCAATGGCAATGTGTCTTTTAATTTTTTTATTTTTTCCCCTCTGGTACCAGGGATCGAACTCAGGACATTGCACTTGCGAAGCAGGTGGCGGAACCACTGAGCTACATACATAGCCGGCCCTGCCAATGCGTCTTTTGTTGTAATTTTTAAAGCTTTGAGCACTCCCCTTCCTTTGCGATGGCCCCTGTGTGTGAGACAGTCAGCAGAGCCAGTGGTCGCATGGATGGAGGCCGGGACCTGGAGTCATCACCTTGTAGGGACAGCAAGAGCCCCAGGGACCCGAGATGGAGCCACAGACACATTGCGAGCACCACTTATTAGGGAAGTGGGGCTCTGGCCGAACGAGTCTTCCTGGGCTGGGTGAGGCACTGTCCAACCCTCTCGTGCCCATTAGGGACCCCAGCTCCTCCAGGGCTCCCATGACAGTTGTCACCCTGGCACAGGCAGCCCATCTCCTGTCATAGATGAGGACTCAGGGTCAGAGCTCGGCAGATCCAAGGGCTTCAACCCACGGGTCCTGCCCAGACTCTCGAGCCCATCCTCTCCCTGGCCTTCGTTTCTCTGGGCAGCTCCACTACTGTCCCGGCCTCCTTCGAACTCCCTCCTTCACCCTTTCTTTGGCCACTCATTCCAGCCACAGCTTTTCTGGAGGCCTGTGTTGAGTGTTTGCCAAATGAGGCCTTGAGAACTAGCGTTGTGCCATGGCTGGAGCCCCTGCACAGAGAGCTCCTGCACAGAGAGCTTGTGCTCCCTGCAACTGAGGCCCTGAGCTCAGCCCCACCCCAGGAGGATCCACAGCCATGTCCCCGAGGTTTGGTCAGTCTGCACCCCAACCAGTCCGCTCCTCAAGCTTCAGAGCCCTTGGTTTCAGACCCCAAACCGCTTCCTTTCTGCTCCTGTCTCTCTCTCTCTCTCTCTCTCTCTCTCTTGCTCTCTCTTCTGTGTGTGTTTATGCATTTGTACTGATGCAAGTAAAAGGGCAGAGGATTCATTTTCCCTTTGCATATTTTCTCCCTGTCCCTGACAGAGGATCTGCCTGAGTAATTGCAGGAGTATTTTAATTTATGACAAATGAGGATAAAATACAATTCCTGCTGGACCTAGCTGGTTCCCGTCAAGCAACTGTAACAGAATCTGAAACACTGAATTCATCAAACTGATTCCAGCACGTCTGGGTTCCCATTCCAGGACTTCTTCAAGGCTACATTGCAGACATAGGGGGCTTAGCTGAGAAGAAAAACCGATGCACAACCGACGGAGAAACAGTCGCCTGTCTCTCAAGCTTGTCTTTATTTAATGAGCTGTTCCATGAGGGAACATGATTCATCTCCAACGTAAGAGACTGAGTCTTGATTCATGTTCACACCACCTCTTTTTGCTTTCCTTATAGTGGGTTGAAAAAGGCGTTACCCACCCATGACTGCAAGTGTGTGATGCTAGCACTCTGAGAGGCTGAGGCAGGAAGATGGCAAATTTGAACCCAGCCTGGACAATTGACTGACTTAGCAAGATCCTGTCTCAAAATAAGAGACAGAAAGGGGCTGGGACAGCTCAGTTGGAAATTCAGCCCCAGTACCACAAAACAAACACACACAACCAGGTTTAGCTCCTAATCCCGAGCCCCTGTGACTGCACCTTACCTGGAAACAGGGCTCTGACCGCCAAATCAGACCACTCCGAGGTCCCATCAAGTGGGCCATAAATTCAGCGATACAGTCCTGGTGAGAGGAATCGAAAGGCGCATGAGGGAGCGGCATCCACCAGTCACCGTTTCTCTTCGCGCTGCCCGCTCTTCCTGGCCCTCTGGAAATCAGAAGAGCCCTCTGGGCATCGCTCTCAGCCAGGGCAGGCTGCCCCCACACCGGCCCCATGACCACCTGCGGGGGTGCTGAGCAGAAATCTGGCAGAGTGGAGGTCCCTGTCCTCAGGCGTTCTCTGTGGCTGTCAGTCCCTGGGTCTAAGTGGAGAGAGGCATGGGCGCAGCTTTCTCCCTCCCTGCATGGACAGCCGGTGTCACCAGCCCTCAGTTGTTACCCTGCTGCGTGCCGAGGGTTCTTGACTGCCGTCTGTGCTGATGATCACCTGCCAAGGACAGGACGGGACCCACCTCTTAGGTCAGGAACCCAGGCAGAGGCGGGCCCCCGGCAAGAAGCCACCTGTGAGCTGGGGTGCAGATCCATCTTCCCAGGATGCAGCTTGGTAGAGACAGGAAGCTTCTGCAGGGGCGCAGGACCCATGCTGTGTTCACAGCCCCGTTACACACCCTTTCTTAAATCATTGATGTGTTTACTTACTGGGGATCAAACCTGGGCCTTTAAACTATACCCTCAGGCTTTTAAATTTCTTTCTTTCACACATGAAACAGAGTCTTACTGAGCTGCTGAAATGTCTAATCTGGGCTTGCATGTGAGATCCTTCTGCCTCAGGCCGGGGTCCAGTCTTAGGATCGCTTTGAACCTCCTAAATTCTTCGACTATCTTCAGAACTTTTCTCTTATGTGGAAGTACAGATTTTAAAGGGTTGGTTCTTAAATTCATAAAATTATTTTATATATACCTCATTATATTTTAATACAATCATCATTATGCAAATGACCATTCGCCATACTTTCCTTTCATCAGCTACTTTAGCAAATAGATCCTTCTAGCTCTTAGCTGACTCATTCAGATTACCTGGTTGTTTGATCAGCTAATCGGAAAATAATTATAGTTCAAGTGCCTTCATTCCATTATTATTGGAAATATGAAACACACTTCCTAGTCGTTAGAAGACCGAGAACAGGCTGCAGTCATTTACATAACCACACAGTCACTAGTAACCAAATTAAGAGCTACAGTACTGGGTTACACTGATGAAGAATTCGAGGGTGGATCCAGAACGGCTCTTCTGTGCCCTGGGGGTACAGAATGGACCGGCCGAGCTGTTTGTAGAGCCAGGACAGCCTGACTTAGCATTGCTGTTCTGTGACCCCAGGACTTTATGGGGATTCTCAGCTTTATTTTCCTCAGGCTGACTACATGTCAGTAATTTCATAAGAATAAGGGAAAATAAACAAACCCCTTGTATCTTCTTATTATTGGGGTATAAAGTTAGTTGTAGTGAATCATGGACAACATCCAGTAAACGTATGTTAAATATAGTCTCGCCGAGGTCTGTAACAGGGTAGAAAAATGCATGGTGAGTCTTGGCTTTCACTTTCCTATAGATCGGCAAGTTCTCTGGAGTCTTCATCTGCGCACGCAGTCCCTGCCACTGTCACCACCCCCGACACAGTCCTGTCCCCTCGGTGGCCGGAGGGCTGTCCCCCCAGCCACGCTCGGCCCTCAGGGTGGCCCTCCAGGTGTCTGCTCAGAAGACCCCTCCCGTGTCCCCCTTGGGGTGCAGCACCGGTGCCTCGCCTGTGCCGGGGAGCCCAGCATGCAGGTGGCTTCCTCGGAAAGCTGCTGAGCTGGGCCTTGAGCCCGGGCAGTCAGATGTCCAGCTCCCTGGGCCTGCAAGGCAGAGACCATGACCGACGGGCCTGTTGTTCCCACTGAGCGAGCAGCCAGGGCGAACACGGAATCGAATGGCTGTCTTCCTGTGAACCCACCACAGCCTCACCTAAGTCCTCTCCCTGGGGCTCACCATCGTGCCTTCCCACAGATCTCCTGCCCACAGACCCCAATCTCCTGGCGGTCTCTCCACTGTTGTGAGCTCCGTGGGCTGGGTCAGCAGCTGGGAGGATTCGATTTGTTAGCACACGGGTCAGCTGTTCCACCAGCAGGTACTTACCGTGGAGGTCCTCTCCCAGGCACCCAGGAGCCTAGGCTGGGCAAAGGAGAGAAGCCCCGTCCTCCTATGGCTCCCATTCTAGCATAGATAAAGAACTAATCCTGTAAATATAACAAACAGCAAATAGGAGATTAAAACAGGGCAGAGGAAGGAATAGAGAGCAACAGGGGCAGGTGGCTGGGCAAGATGTGAACTGTGTTGGCCAGGGTAGGACTAAGTAGGACACTGTGGAATTCCTAAAGAGACAGGAGGAGGAGCCAAGGGCCGTCTGGAACAAGGGCTTTCCTAGCAGAAAGGCAGCCTGTTACAAAGGTCCTGTGGCTGGAGCCCACCTGGTAGGTTTGGGGTCCATCTGGGCAATGAGGATCAGGAGGGTCTGTAATGAGAGCTCCTACAGGGTCATTCTAGAAGGAAGAAAGCAGGAGAGGGGAGTTTTCAGCTGCGGAGGGATCTCAGGAGCAGACTGACATTTAGCAATTGCCGCTCTGGCTTCTGTGTTGGGCGGGCTCTGGGCAAAGAGATTGAGTCAGGAGCAGGTGGGGAGGAATACAAAGCCAGCATGGGAACAGAGCAAGCTGGGGAGCGGCTGCCTGAAGATAAGAAATACTGTACTGCTGTACAGATTTTTAAAATAAAGCCAAAGTGATCTCCTGATCCAAAGGATCAGATGGGAGGAAAAAAACAGCTAAAGATGACGCGGACTTCAGGAGAAACAGCAGGGGAGGAGCGCGGTCAGCCATCCATGAAGGGAGGGCTCGCGTCTGAGCCCGGTCAACCTGCCAGTCAGAGCGAGGACAGTGGGGACTGGGCAGGGGAGTCCAGGGCCAAGCTGCTCAGTGCAGTGCGACACTGACGCCTTGAGACCATGTGGCATCAGGAGAGGACGGAGCGCGGACTGAGGGGAGAGAGGGCTGGACTCGGGGGCCGAGCGGGAAGCGGTCGGGGAGAAAGGCAGGGCAAGCCCTCGTGCGTCGCGCCACCTTGTGCCCCTGTGGCCAGGCGCCCCTGGCCTAGCTCCGCGGAGACCCCGTGCAGAGACAGCACTGCTGGGGACACCGCCTGTGGGGTGAGTCTGGGCCGGGGCCCTTCCAGCACCGGTGAGTCCTCACAGGGGCAGGCAGGCGTCGCTGAGATGGGAGGACTGGGCCTGCTCTCACGGGGTGTGCTCGGGAGAGGTGGTGGGCGACAGCAAAGCTCCTGGCCTTTCCCTGGAGAGCTGGGAGATGGAGGAGTCCTACTCCTGCCTGGACCAGGGTGCTGCTGCAGAGCCCGGGGTCTCCTGGGTGGGGCCGGGTGCAGAGGGAGGGAGATGGAGGGAGGGACACCGGGGAGGAGGAGCTGGCCAGCCCAGCAGGGAGCCCTGGGCATCGCAAGAGTCCTCCCTCACTCAGGGCCTCGCTTTCTGTGAATTCAGTGACCGGAGGTCAGCCACAGTCCAAAAATGTTAAATGGAAAATCCCAGAAATAGACAATTCATAAGTTTTACATTACATGTCATTCTGAGCAGGGTGATGAAATCCCGTGTGATCCCCTTCCACCGGCCTGAGATGTGAATCACTCTAACCCAGTTTTGCTGTGTATACGACTCACCCATCAGTCACTTGGTAACCATCTCCATTAGTAGACAGTACTGGTATTTAAGAAACTCTCGTTTCTTTGTTGTTCTTGTTGTTGTTTTGATTTTTTGAGACAGGATCTCACTATGCTATGTAATTCAGGCTGGCCACGAACTCACTATGTAGCCCAGACTGGTCTTGATCTCATGGTGATCCTCCTGCCTCCTCCTCCCCAGTGCTGGGATTACAGTTGTGTACCATCACACCCCGCCCATTGCTGGCACACAACACATGACATCCGCAATTTAAAGGAGAGGTCTAATTTGGCTCAGGGTTCAGGGGATTCAGTCCATGGTTGGGAGGCTCTAAGGCTAAAACTTTATAGCAGAAGGACCTGGTGGAGGAAGACTGCTCACCTCTTAGCAGCCAGGAAGCACTGAGAGAAGGATGAGCCAGGGAGCAGGATGTACCTTCCATGAGCACATCCCAGGGACACATCTCTTCCCTCCAGGACTCACGTCCTCATAGCACATTTGGCTATGAGCTGAGCAGTAGATCAGTGCACCGTGAGTACAGTACCCCCACGATCTGGTCACCTTCCAAGAGCCCCAGCTCTGTACCATGAGAGGTTTGGGGGATGTTCCAGACCTAAGCCATCGCCATTAGTAATGGCCTTGAGGTACCTGGCACAGCAACCCTGGGAACCTCATGTGCTGAAGAGCAGCTGTCAGTGCCTCCTTTAAGAAAAGACGTGGAAGGATGGTATTTTTAGAGCAATCACATTCACATACTTTTATAATAGTATAATTATTCTGTTCTTATTTATTGCTATTAACTTCTTACTTTGCCTAATTTATACACTGAACTTTTTCGAGAGTAGATACGTACAGAAATAAACAGTACACCCTAGAGGAGGTGCTATCCTGGCTTCGGGAATCCACCTGGGGCCTTGGAACATGTCTTACGCAGGTGGAGAGTGCTGAATTTTCTCTGGTTCTCACTTCTGAGAGAGGGGTTCAGGAGCTGAGACAGTGGACAGGATGAGGTCGCACTCACCACCGAGGGGCACCCACGCTTCCTGCAGGGAGAGGCCACCAAGCTCTCTGTTGGGTCAGTACAGGAATGCATGTTTAGTCCTTGTTCATGAGAACCAAAACAGTAGTTTCTATAATTCTAGGAATTTCAGCCATAGTTTTTATTAAGTCCCAGTCATGATTTTGCTTTGTTTTGTTTTGTTTGCTTTTGATTTCAGTTGTACAGAAACGTGGTAACACGTAACCATGCCTGTTTTAGTAGCACAATCTCAGTGTCAATGTGCTAACAGTCTCACAACATCAAGTGTTCGCTGCACTGTGCTGCAATGAAGGTAAGCCAGAGAAAGCTTACTCTAGTGGCCAAGATCAGGATGGATTTCGTGTTCATGCTGAAAGCTAGGTACTTGTCACACAGATTATTTTTGAAAATGAATGAACTACTTAAAAAACAAGAAGATAGAAACTGAGAAATTATAACCATGTGGTAAAGAAACTCTGGCCTTGAGCAAGGCCAGGTTAGAGTAAAACAAATAAGCATTTTGCTTCACAGAGAAGATAACAGAACTATGGAGCTCAGGACCCCAACATGTTCATCAGTAAGAAGTTTAAAAGAGAACAAGTGTTTTGATTGGCACAATGGACAGGTCCAGAAATGAACCTAGGAGCTCAGTGTCAGGGCAGAAATGGGCCATTTTACAGAGCATCCCAGACTTTGGAGGACCAAACTCTGACCGGGAAGGGCAACGCTTTGTGATTTGAACCAACAGCAGCTTGTTAGTGTTAGGATTTAAGGATCACACACTTGGGATTGGTAATAAATATACAGATGGGTTGGTTCTGCTTAATTAAAATCTGAACTAATCCCTGTCCCTCATTTAGAAGCTCTGGGTACTGTAAGCGGTAAACGGCAGGGCTCTGAGTACTCCTGCTGGGGTTTGCACGCAGCGCTGGGACCAGGGACAAACTGCAGCCTGGGAAATGGGTGGCTACCAGGAGATAACAGAGAATTCCACTTTCTGAATGGGAAGTAGGACGGCCCAGGAATGAGCTTGAACTCGAAACACTCTTGAGAAAAGTGGCCAGTCTCCAAAGGAATGCAGTATACATTCCCATGCTCCGGTGGAAGTCTACCCACTGGGAAGGTCCCACAGGGCCCAGCTCGTTTTGTACACTGAGCTGTGCTTACAAGTGCTTTCTAAATTTGTCCACCACCCCAGAACTCTTGCAACTCCAGACATCGGAACAGCAGGACGCCTTCTGTGTGGTGGCTCTCAGGGACAACTGTGGTCCTTTCCCCTTACTTGGGATTTTGCCAAGCAGGGCCCCAGAAAAAGCATTTTATGTCAAAGGAAATGGCTCTGAATTCCACTTCCGGCTGGGCTACATGCTTTTCCTCCACATGTGGATCGACAGGTACTTTACAAACACTCCCACATGCAGGCCTGGTCAATGCAGACAGGTGGGACATAGATGTTTGAGTACGTATTAATTTTAAAAGAAATATGATCGATGAGTAATTTACTTAGTAGATTTCAGATACTCTCAAAACATAAAAATGGGCAATAACTACGTATCACTTCGCTTGACAGTAGCAACCCCTTCACTATGAATATCAAAAATTATGATAAGGTAAGCATATCAAAATTATGTTGTTTACCTTAAAGGCATGATAGAAAAACATAAAAAGGAGGAACATTTTAAAATTTAGATAGCTCAGATAGTTGGTGAAGATTAGGTAGGAATGTCAGATATGTTTTATCTCTATATTAGAAGCTGCTAAAAATACTCTTGCTTTCAAATGGTAACTCTTTCGGCTTCGCTGTGCCAATGTCTTGTGTTAATCTCTGTTCTGCTCCCGGCTGGCTCTGTGCCATCGTAGAGCACAAGTGACAAGAGCCCTTCCCAGGAGTGTCTGTGTCCCCCAAACACAATCTGGTGACCCTATCCTCAGAATATCTTTCTGCCTCTGGATTTGGGGTGTCAAGAAGCAGGTAATGCATTAATTAATCATCGCAAAGTTTGTCCTGGGAACTCGGCTGACGGCACTGCTGAGATCCAGACAAACTGCAGCCTCCCAATTCAGTCATCGGTGAGTGCAGGGAGACACATATGGGCGTATCTGTCCTTCTGCTCTTTATCCAGCCATCTAACCAGCCCAAGCATCAGGGCCGTGCGGGTGTGTGTATAAGCACAGATGTACATGTGTAAATACATATTAATGCACAAATGCTTTTACAGCATTGTGTGCAAGTCTAACTTACTATGCTTTTGTGTTTTGTTCTGTCTTACTTTCTATCCGCCAACTTATTTTGCTTAATATTCATACCACAAAATGATCCAAAGTTGCTCAAAAGGGGCACTTAGAACCATACACGTGCTGCAGGGGACCAGGACATCTCTGCCTGAGGCCCTGGAACAGCGTTGTGGTCCACTGTAAAATGAAGCAGTTTCTTCAGAGGAGTGTGTGAGCCCTACCTACCAGATGCCTGCTGCTCTCCCCTCCGTCCTCCCCCATGTGTCCTCACCAGATCTTGCTCTCCCGAAGATCAGGGTTTGAGGCTCAGCTCTGTAGAGCTGGGCACCTGTTCTCCTGTCTTCGGAACAGCAGGACGGATCACTGCCTTGCTAAGATAGAAGGGGAGATGCAAAACACCCGCGGGGAAGCCCGTGTCAGTACTGTCACCAGACGGGACACGAGGAGTGCTCGCTGGCCTCGCTGGTTGTGTCTTCTCAGCCCAGGAGCTCTGCAGAACTCCTGTCTGTGGATTTGCTTGGAGCCTAGGGAATTGTAGCTATTAGGTCGGAACCAAAAAGTATCCCCGGGAAGATTCTGAGCTGTGCCTGGAGGGAGAGTTGTCCACTGACCGTATGGGTGAGCTGAGGTTAGGGTCGGAGCAGAGGCAGAGGAGCTCGGGAAGCCTGGGAGCCCCAGGGACCCAGAATGGGAAGACAGTGTTGGCCTTCAGACACTGGAGAGCCCTGTGTCTCCCAGCCTCAGCGCCTCCTCACCTGGGATCTGAAGTGTGTGGACATTGGAACAAGGTTCTCCTAAGTACCCTGGGAGATTGTTTTGATCTGCTATCATTACAGGCTTTTACAATATAACAGGTCTACGGTGACCATTTTCTAATGGCATAGTTTGGATTCTCTGCTCTCGTATGGTTATATCCAAGCCAGGAACATTTCAGACCTTTGCTGCGGGACTTCAGGAAGTGTGCACGCAAGAAGGCAGCTGCCACGGTGGCCTTGCAGACTGACCTCCGCGGGCCTGAGACTGCAGCCTCCCAGACACAGCACCCGCCCTGCCCTGTTCCCAGAATGAAGAACGGAGCTGTCTGAGGCTGCAGCCATGCCGGGCGGATGTGGAGATTCTGAGCAAACCACGCGGCAGACTTGGCGTCCACAGTCAGTTCCCCCTGAGTTTACCCTTGGAGTTACCACACAGCGGTGATTCACAGCTCTGACCCTCGCCCCTGATTTTTCAGCCTCCCTCAGTGCAGCCATGGCCTGTCTGGTTTGGCAGGGCCATCCTGGGTAAGAAGCTGGCTCGCCTGTCTGCTTCATGGTCAATCATTTGATTACAGACAGTGAATCAAGAAGAGCCGAGACCTGACAACACTGATGATGCCTTCAAGGCTCCTGGCCAATGTGGCTCATTTAAGGAAGAACTTTCTTCTTAGGCTTGAAGTTGCAAATGGCATCTATTTTTAAATCTTTCATAGGATGTGTGTGCAGTGCATAATGATTTCATTTATTGTGGGGAGTTGGCACACGCCCACAACACATCTTAATTATTAATTTTGTTTGTTGTTTCCTAACCCCTCCCTCCCTGTAAAAGCTCCAGTTTTACTTTTTTAAATCCATTTTTTCCACCCCCTTTACCTCCCTTCTCTCCATGTCTTGTTCTCAGAATCATTTGAAAAAGATCACCCTTCCTATGTATTGATCTATTTTGCTCTTTATTTATATTTTTGAGTTTCCCATACTACGGATATACCTACACACCTGTGTTTATAGTGGCACAATTTGTAGTAGCTAAATCTTAGAAATGGTCTATGTGCCCATCAACTGAGGCAATAAAGGAAAAGTCATTAATACCACTCTGTCATGAGGAAAGATAAACCTAAGGCATTCACAGGTGCAAGGAAGCTCCTTGTAAGCAACATAGTAAGTGAAATAAGTAAAAAACAAAAGCTTAATTGCTTAAATAGCATCCTAAGATGCGGCCTTCAGGTGAGTTCAGAAGCCAGGTGAGCCTGCTGTGCCTGGGCTGCTTTGGGACAAGAATCCGATGTCACAAGACAATGGAGCTTGGCTGCTGGGACCCCAGTATTGCTCAGCTACCTGCAGTCACTATCTGCTGGGGCTCCTTTTACTTGAAAAAAAAACTACCATAAATTAGCAAAAAAAATCTTAAGATATTTTTCCCCATCCTGACTAAGGTGTATAACTATCTTGGTGTGAGTTTTATATGAAAATCTTGATGATGGAGGATGATTTGTTTGAATCTCAGTTATGGGAAATAACCAGACAACTACCAAACGAGGTTTATGCTCATACTGTAAATGTGTCTCATGGTATTTCTTTGAAATAGATTTTTTATTTTACCTGGAAAAGTGATCTTCAATCCCCTCAATTTGTGTCCCAAAATCTCAGTGGCGAGGATACAAAGGGAGTTGATTGAAAGACCTTGGGAAGCTTCTGAAAGTTGCTGTCATTGCCTGGCTTCCTTTGTCAGCTCCCAAACCTGATCCTGTTCCATGAAAAGTGTGGCAGACGACACCTGCCTGGGCCCAGGTCGTTTCCAGCCCCTCCTGTGAGTGGCTACAGGGAAAGTGGTTTCTCCCATGCTGGCACCCATGTCTGTTTTGGGGAATATTTTTCCAAATCCTTCCTCCTAAGCCTTCTGAGGTGCTGCTCTCACCAGCAAATGAATCAGCGCAGTTCCAGGAAGTTAAACTGATTTCTCCAAAGACTATGAAATCAGAATCCAGTTACAAATAATCTCCTTCTAATGAGTTCATTACCAAAGTACATTCAAGTCCTTGTCATATGTCATATGTTTAAAAAATTATTACCAAAAAGACAAACTGCCATTAATTCCTCTCAAAATATTCTCCACACCTTGGGATACACATTTTCCTTCATTTTTGCCTCTTTCTGAAGCAGTTCTGGAAGTCCACTTTTGTGAGTGTCTTGCCAGGTGCGAAAAAAATACAAAGTATGCTCTGCTGAGTGCCATTGGATGGAAAGGCAGCTCCTGATACATCAGAGCCCTCACCCGCCTCATTCACTGGCCCTGGCACCTTGCAATCTCTGGCTCTTCCCTTATGTCAAAATGACCATGAAAGGTAGATGTTTTTAATCCATTCAGGATATCAAGGCAGCAAGGCCAGAGCAGCTAAATGTGTTGTGCAAGAGCTGCTTCAGAAAGTGGAGAGAACAGTAGGATGTGTTTGAAGGGAAGGGGAGGGTGGGAGGGGGATTGATGGCAATGTGTCTTCTACTACAGATTTTTGTTTAAATTAAACATTCAGTGGTTTAGATGTGGAGCCACTGTGTGGGGTGTTTTGTGAAGCTTGGCAGAAGGAGGTTGCTGAGGTCAGTCCTGCTCTGATCTGTACCATACCTCATGCATTCCATGAGATTAGTGTCACCATCTCGCTCCAGGAGCTTTCTAGGTTGTCAGAGCTTCTCCTACATGTGGAATTAGTCCCAAAATGGAGAACAAAAGAACCGTATCCTAGGACTGGCACCGCTGACCTCACACTAAATCAGAAATTCAGTAAAACAGTGTGACTGTTCCCTAACTTCAGAAATGGAAGAAACTGGAATTTTAACAAAATGGGTTCAGACTTCCACCTCTGTGTTCAGTTTGTGTTTGTTCTAAGTCATTCACCAAAGCCCCCAACTTTGTTTTGTTTCAGAATGCAATTCTAAATCAAGCTCCCTTTGGTTAGTGGTTGAGTGGTTGGTTGAGTCTGTGATTGGTTGGTTGAGTGGAGTGTGTGACTGGTTGTTGGTTGATTGGTTCAGTCTGTGATTGGTTGGTTGGTGGATAATTATAGTGATGGGAAAGCTGTTTCTTGACCTCAGAACAATGGCAGGAGGTGCAGCAGTGGATGGGACTTGCAGAGCACTCTCCCTCCATGGGCAGATGCTGGGCCCCAGCAACTTTTGCTCTGAACAATGTCTGGACAGAGTCCGTGGCAATAGCAAGCAAAGCCCTCAGAGGATAGCTGACCTCAGGCTCTGTGAGGCCTGCACCACAGGGAGCTCCATCCACCCCTGGGCCCCTAGAGATCAGGTGCCCTCTCAAAGCAGTGTCATCTGACTGGATGTCCTGTGCCCTCACTGCTTCATTAGTCCCAGCAAGGAGCCTCACAGAAGCACTTGGTTGGCTAAAACTGATGACAGCTGACAGTAAACATGTCTGAAGCTTCCCCGGGAGGCACAGTCTGTGATCCTAATGGGGTAGCACGTGCTCCAGGCAGGGCCACACCATTAATCCCATGAGCTCAGGGCCTCCTGTCATTGGCTGGACAGTGCAGGGTGGAACTCCAGCCCTGGCACTCCCAGAATGCCAGCCAACTCCCCCAGCCCGGGCACTGGGCTCCCCTGTGTGCATTGTCTGGTCATGTGTTGTCAGGAAGCCATGTAACAGGCATGGAAGCTGGACTTTCAGGTAGCTGACTTGGTAGCAGCCAATCAAAAGCAGAGCTGGGAGTTGGACTCAGGTTTCTCTGCATTTTGCGCTGTTCTCAGGTGAGAACTCACCATTCACTCCTTCTTCTGTGGTCTCCTTTTTTTTCCTGAAAGCTTCAGTTCACTCCTCAGCTCCTTCTCAAATGGTCTTGGATTTGACTTCTAAGAGGTCGGTCAGCTTTTTCTCCCTAATCTCACACCTACGCCAAGACATGCTGAGCTTGCTGTGCTTAGGGTCTGTCCCTAACTCTGCAGCTCTGGAGAATCTAAGTCCTGGGGAATAAGGACCATGTGTTTCACTATAGGAATTCCCAACAGCTGGCATAATATGCATAAGTTATCAGCATTTACCGAATGAATACTAAAAATAAGGAAGAAAATGGGAGAGAAGGAGAGGCAGAAGGACGGGTGAAGGAAGGAAGGAGGGAAAGCAGATTTTAGCATTTTTTGTATGAGTTAATTGTACCCAACTCTGAAAAGGTTGGTTCTGTTGGATGTATTGAAAAGTGAAAAGATAAATATAAGTGTGTCCTGAATATTTCCACTGTGTGAGAATTAATATTACACAATCTACAAGAATATATCATAGACCAATCCACAGAAAATACGATACCTGATAAAAAAGACTATTTTCTATCAGTGGCCAATTTCTGAAATTTTACTTTAGCATTTTAAGAGCAATAGGCTAAGACTACCATTATAAGTTATCACATTTTAATTACACTGAAGACAATAAAAATATTGACAGGAAGGAAAATTGTTCCATCTTCTGCCCTAATGCAATTTGAAGTAATCACCTTCAGCACAGAGCATAGTGACCGGAGAGCCTTGGTGAAATCCTGTAGTAAATTTTAACAGGTAGATCCTTGAGCACGTGCATGTTCTCCTCATCCCTGTGATGGCAAGAGAGCAACTGAACTGGCAGTCTAACCAGAAACGGAAGTGGAACTCCATATACAACAAGCAGCAGACAGCACTGAGAAGGACACGAAGAGGAATGTTTTAAAAATAGAGAATGCAAAGTGATCTCACAGGCAGATTGAGAGGTTGTCGAAAATTCTCTGTGCAGCTGAGAAGAAAGAGGAAGGACAGGGAAGACCTTAGCCTAAGTGGTAGTGGAGAGATTCGTCACCTTGAAAGTCCCACATCTCCCACACTGTGAGCTTAGAATGAATTGGGGGGATTTCATTTCGGGATTTTGGAATGCAAAGCAGTAAAATTTAGAACAGCAAAATGAAGACAAAAATAAAAGTAATAAAATACAGTTCAGTCTTCTTAGTAAACTTGAGGAAGAAATCAGTAAAGAACAATGTCGAGTTTTAAGAGAAAAAGAAATTATCAGTGTGGAATGGTAGGCATATCCATAACCATTAAAATTCATGTTCCAATAAAGACATTGTCAAGTCTTAAAAGTTGAAAACAGTTTATCAACACCCTATATTTACAGGAGAAACTATCAAAAAAGAGGAGAAGTGTAGCTCGAAGAATAGCATGGGATTAAAGTGACATGCTCAGTAAAGGCTTCCGGAACACACAAACGGTAATATAATTATGTATCTACACTTGATAGTTATGTTAAAGGGTTGGTTTATACTGTGGGCGACATGATAAGGCTTGAGAGTTCTACAGTGGACAGCTCAAGAACTGTTTTCTATTCATCCTACGGAAGGAAAATCAATAATTGCAGACACCATGAGGAAAATGTAGCATTAACTGTGCTGATTAAAGTGGGTGCATCATTAAAGATACAAAGGAAATGGAGAATTATTTTACTATATTAGAGGGAAATATTGAAAAGAGGCAAGGAAGGAAGGAAGGGAGGGAGGGAAGAAAGGAAAGAGAGAGAGAGGAAGAGAAAGGGAAAGAGGAAGGGAGGAGGACAGGGAAACCCCTATTTTTTGTTTGTTTGTTTGTTTTTGTTTTTTTGTGAGCACTGGAGATGGAACTTGGGACCTTGCACTTTTTTTTCTTTTATTGAGTTTATTGGTACATTTTAGGTATACAGTACAGTTACTTTCATTATTGGGATCCTGTACCTTTACATGACAGGTCTTGGTTCTCATTTTTTCCCCTTGTCCCTGCCCTCCCTTCACCCCTCCCCCCTCCCCATTTACAACCACTGTATTTCCATTTGTTTCATTTTCTCATATTTTTCCCCTTATTGCCTTTCCCCTACCCTTCCCACTTTCCCTACACCTTTAGCCCTTTTCATAATGTCAGTTACCTCATTAGGAACTTATGTACTACTACAGTTTATTCACACCAGCGAAACTATTCAGTATTTACACATGTATGACTTATTTATTTCACTTAGGAGTATATCCTCAATATGTGTCCATTTTCCTATGGATGAGTCTAATTTCTCATTCTTTATGGCTGAGTAGTATTCCATTTTATAGAAAAAACACATCTTCTTTATCCAGTTTCCAACTGATGGGCAAATGGGCTGTTTCTAAGTTTTAGCTATTATTAACTGTGCCACTATAAACATAGGTGCACATGTAACACTCTGGTATGATTCTTTTAATTCTTTTGGAAAGACACCCAGCAGAGGGATGGCTGGGTCAAATGAACCTCTAGTCCCAGCTCTTTGAGTTATCTCCATATTGATTTCCATAGTGGTTGCACCAGTCTGCACTCCCACCAAGGAAAGGGTTCCTTTCTCGCCACAACCCCGCCAACATTTGTTATTGGTTGATTTCTTGATAGCAGCCATTCTTTGTGGGGTGAAGTCGAATCTCAGTGTTGTTTTCATCTGCATCTCTCGAATGACCAGTGATGTGGAACATTTTTTCATATATTTACTTGCTGCTTTTACTTCTTTGTCTGAGAAATGTCCTTGCACTTTTGAGGCAAGTGACAGAATTATTGCGCTAAATCCCCTGCTCCCCTGTTGTTTAACATTAGCAGGTGTGATCAAAATAAATGGTAAATATTTAACCAAAAAAATGCTGTAAAAGACACATTACCATGAATCTTCCTTAAAAGACTCCTTCTTGCAAGAATTATCCAGCAATCTGTGTCATTTTCTGAAGCAGTTTGCAGTTTATTTAAGGCAATTTTTTTGTCAAATTGAAACATGACAGGGCATCCTCAGCCACCTTAGAAATAAATCTGCCACCACGTGACTTCAGGCTCTTCCCCAAAGTCCAAACAACCACAAGAGGAAAGGTCTGAATTGATTCAGGACAATGAAGCAGCCAGGACAGCACAGCTAGCGACGCTCAGGAAAGAGGACTCCAGAACCGCTTCAGAAAAGGGCCGGAATGATGGAATGAGCGTGTTTGAAGTGAACGGGAGGATTTTGAGGGGGATTCGTGGCAGTACATATTTTACTATACTACATTTTAGAAATGTGAGTATTCACTATACATTTTTATTACACCTCATATCGTTTTCTTTAATCGCTGACATTTCTTTCCAGTGGTATGAATTGTGCGACTTGAATTGTCTTCCTGCCCTCACAAGAAAAATGCAGAATTTTCTTCCCAGCCTCCCTTGCAGCTGCAGCACAAGCACATGACCTTGGCTCCTGCAGTTGACATATTTGAATGAGCACCAGTGAGGCTTCCATCAGAAACCAGACGATTTCTGAACTGTCCGCTTGTGGAGTCCATGGTGAAGAAGATTCTGTAGTAGCACTGGTCCCGCTAGAGAAGCCCTGCTATATCACTGCAGACTCGGACGACCCTCTGGGCCCCGGGACACACTTGGAGTGTCCCTAATAGGTTTTCATAATTAATTTTTTCTGCTGGAGCTATCCAGAATTGATTTCCATTGTGTACCGAACCCCCCGAGTGGTGTTAGTCATGGTGAAGTGAATGCAGCTTGAACGTGGTAAACATTGATTCAAGCAGGATTCCTTAGTGACTGAAAATCTAAATGACTGAAAATTGGATAAGCAGCACATATTTACAGATACAAACTTCCACGTTAACTACAAAGGGAATAATAAACTCACCATGGGTTAAGGTAACAATCTTAGCCACGTAATATGAGTTGATACCCTTAACAAAGGGACCAACTAGTAACGTGTGCTCACAGATATGACTCCCTGAAAGGGATATGTTAGTTCTTCAGTATTCCTGCCAAAAATAATAATACAACTAAACTGAACTCAATCACAAGGAAGCATGCAGCAAGCTCAAATTGAGTAACATTCTACAAAATAATTGAACTGAATTCTTACAGTAAAAATCATAAAAGTTGAAGGCTGAGCACATTTTCTGGATTAAAAGAGATTTACTTGACATGACAATTAAACTCAAGGCCCAACTCCAAATTGGATCCTGATGCATAAAAAAAGAAAGAAAAAGAAATGCAAATAAGTTAAAATTACTGGGAATTTTTTTCAAAATTTGAATAAATCTATGGATTTGATGATAGCACTGATTTAATATTACCTTTCTCAACTTTGCTTAATGCTCCGTGGAACAGATAAGCCCTTGGCCAGCTGAGGAGATGTGCTGAGCTCATCAGAAGAGAACTTAGTCACTTTGCTAATGGCATCTCCACTCCAGCTGCAGAATCTTACCTCAGTGATCTTATGACTCATGGGAATACTGAAGATGCAAAATGATGCTGTATCCCAACTCTGAAATGTCTAGCTCTTCGCCGTTCCTTATACATCAGACATGCGTCCTTTTGCCTCAGGACCCAGTTGTTCAAGTCCAAAGGTTTATAGGCATAGTGCCTGTCTCCCAGCTTGCTACCCCAGATGGCTGGCTTCATCGCTTTCTCATCACTGGAACTCAGTACCCAGCAACAACCATTTAAAGGAGGAAAGGTTTGTTTGTCTCACGTTCTTTCGAAGTCTCAGTTCATAGTTGGCTCTAGAGCAGAAGTGGCAGAATGGAAAGTCCTGGGTAGAGGACAGCTGCTCACATCAAGGCAGCTGGGATGCAGAGGAAGCAGAGAGGAGAGGTGAGGAAGAGCTACCCGTCCGGGTCACACCCCAGTGACCTGCCTCTTTCAGCCAGACTGTGCCTCCCAACATCACATTTAGCTCTCGGGCCTCAAGATCCAGTCACCTCTCAAAGGCTCCACCTCTGGGTGTGTAAGGCCTTCGGGGGACATTCTTGACCTAAACCATAGCAGTGACTGGACACGTTGTTCTAGAACTTCATAAGAACTGGGGCCAGTGTAAGTGCAACCTCTTAAAATTGTCTTCACCTTCTAGCCACATTTGCCCCTTTCCTCGTTCTAGTCGAATAAAAAGTGTCTAGACTTTTGTTACTGCATGCTGGCCCTCCACCTCTGTGTTATACTTTCTGCGTTAGTTGTCTACTGTCATGAGGATGATATTTTACAGACTACCCTAAGACACAGTGCTTTAAAATGTACATTTTTTATTTGTCATGTAATAGTGGCCATCGTGGTGCTTCTACTAATTTCATCTGGGCAGGGTGGGCAGCTACAGCTATGGAAGTGTCTTTGCTCAATGGAGTTAGCTGGCTGCTGTCAACTGTGAAGGCTTCGATAGCGCTGATAACCTCGGGGACAACATCTGGACCCCGGTCCTTTCTTCTCTAGCAGTGTTTCTCTGTTACCTGTTATGATGCTTCTGCCCGGGGCCAGCCAAGCGTGGACTGAAGCCCTGAAACTGTAAGCCCAAAGGAACCTCCCCTCCTTTAAGGTGTGGGTGCTGGGTATTTCAGCCCATCAGTGGGAAAGCTAACTGATGAGGAGACATGTTGGATTCTCCTGTGCTGTGCTCCCCTAGAGCTACCTAGGTAACATTTGAAGCTCAGGACACCACCACCCCCAGGCTGAGGGCCGGGGAGTGGGGAAGAAGACATAATTCTCCACTCTAGCAGATCATCTTGCTTTTCTGATGACTTCTTTTCAAGAGCCTTGTTTGTTTAGAGGTGGGAAAGGAATGCAGAGCCCTCCAATAATGCTGATCCATAAGCACTGATCTCTTTCTTCCTGTAAATCTTTCATGAGCTCTTATCCATGCTAGGTGAGTGAGTATCAAGGCTCAGAGCCAGTTTCTGGCCACAGCATGTGCCACATGTATGGTCTTACGTCTCTCTCCAGATTCCAGCATGACTGTGACCTCCTCATCTCAGCTTGCGGTGGCTCCACTGAGACAAGGAAAAGTTCTATTGGACATCTGAGTATGCACTTAGCTGTAGCAAAATATACACGAGGAGTAGCAAGTTCAAAATAAAGCCCAGTTCTAAGTCCCGCTGGAGCCAGCAGTGGCCCCGCATCCTGTGGCTACCCGTGTGAGAGCCTCATGCACACTTAGCTAGTGAATAAGCATCTGAGTGTGCAAGTTCACTCAATGCACAGTAAAATTAAACAGGAAGTTTTAGCAAGTAAGTTCCCAGGACATTTGTTGTTCTCTTCTTGAGCTTTTCAAAAATAGTTATTGTCCCAATTTGTAGTTCCCTGGAACTTTAATTTTTATATTATTTTAACTCTGGCATCTTACTGCACCCTGCTCCCTGCATTCCAAAATGCACAGGGAGTAATGAGGAGCACTGTGTGGTTGTCTCCCCGGGGTCCCGAGTGATGACTGCTTTGAGTCAGAGCAGTGTGGGTCATTCCTGGCTGCAGCATTAACCTCCAGCCCTCAGAGCTGGGTATCTGTGCCTAGGCTGAGCCCACTCTGCCTCAACAGGAGTGGGAGGACAAGAAAGCAGCCAGGCTGGTGGTAGAGAGATGAAGGAGGAGGATTCAAGGCAGGAAGAACCAAAGGCAAGGGTTTATACATCGGAGCAAAAGCATGTCCCAGGACTCCACTGGGGTCCGAGATGGTCGTGTCACTGGGAAGACCAGAGAAAGCAAGAGAGACCCACCCGGGCTTAAGCATGTTGACGGGGGCCACAGACACTCAGCAGGTGGTTAGGGAAGTGAGTAAATGCAAGGACAGAGGGGAGACATAACCCCATGCTTGATCCACATGTGAGCGCTGACCAGCGAACAACAAGGGCAGGGGCACAGGCCAGGGACAAGGACACCAGCCGCGGGGAGGGAGAAGGAGGTACAGTCAGGAAGCTCTCAGCCTGCAGCCTGCAGTCTGCAGCTTGTGCCCAGGAGGAGGGTCTGAAGCTAAAGAAAGCCCAGCAAACTTTGTCCAGGGAAGTGCGCTCCTGGGGCCTGCAGGCCCGAGGCACCAGTGTGTGCATTTTCAGCAGCCAGCAGGGCTTCTGCATGGAACTGGTCATGTTTCAAACCATGTGCTTCTAGAATAAAAAAGTCCCAAATGCACTCATGAAGTAGTTCTGCTCCTTCCCGCTAACTCATACCTGCTTCTACAGCGCCACACTCCTAGTTCCACACGAAGTCCCTGCTGGGGATGTGGGGGTAATCAAGAGGGGTCCCCGACTCCTCTCCCCACAGTGCCTTCCCCGAGAAGGAGCCAGAAAGACCCTCACCTGACACCCCAGAGTGTGGGCTCACACCTTATGCCCGAGGACACACTGGTGAGTTCTGATTAAGTTGAAGGGAGCAACCTGAGGAAACAAACAAGACACAAAACATGGCGAGCACAGTGGCAGCTTCTGAGTCAGAGCCTCTGGAGAGCTTTTAAGTGACCAACCTCGACCCAGGGTTCAAAGGCTGTGTTCAGCCCACCTCATCAATACCAGCTCATCTATGGTCCCAAATGTGTGTGCAAATTTCGGGTTTTGTTTGTTTTTGTTTTCAGTTTTTTTGGTACTGGAGATTGAACTCAGGTCCTTGCTTGCGAAGCAAGCAGTGGCACCACTGAGCTAAATCCCCCACCTCGTACAAATAGTTAATAACAACAGGGAAACAGTTCAGGTGTGGGTGGGGTAGATGGGAAGTCTTTGTACCTTCTGTATCATTTGTTTTCTTCTATAAACCTTGTCTATTAACTAAAAAATAAATCACTCATTCAAGGTAAATAAAAGTAATAAAGGTCATGTATTTCTTCAAGTGTGCTGATCTTCACTGAGTGTTTTCTTCATTTCAAACTTTTTTCACTCCTTTAAATCCTAGCATTTCCTATAATTTTGCTTTATACTATATGTTTACCTTACCCTACCTACATCAACAAAATATTTATAGTATGAAATCCCCCTGTGTATCAGGGTCTTCTAGAGACCCAGGTTCCTTATGAAATACACATATGATTATACAAGGAATTTCTGAGGTAGACTCACAGGATCAGGAGCATAAGAGTCCTAACAGGAGTCTGCAGAATCAGAGGCAAAGAGTTCAAAGTGGCCATCTAATAGCAGTGGAAGGTCAGAGACCTGGAAGCTCATTGCAGAATCACCCATGTTAGTGAAGGCCAGAAGGCCAAAGAGTCTGCATTGGAAGACTGAAGAAAGTGGAGATCAAATTCCAAAGGCAATGGTAAAGACCAGAGCTCCTCGAAAAAAATGGAAATCCTTCTTCCCCTTATTATTTTGTCCAGGCTACAAGCCTATTGGTCAGTGCCACCCACATCCGGGGTGGGTCTTCCCCCCTTAGTTTGCTGGCCTGCACATCAATCATGCACAAACACACCCAGCGTGTTGTAATTTGTTGGTTATTCCTTACCCAGGTCAACTCAACACAATTGAAAATTGCACTCAAGGAAGCAACCCCACAAAGTATCTGCACACTAAAAGTCATGCAGACACACACACCATGAAATACACATGCTTACATGCTACCATGCAAGTTGTGAATGGGATGGTTTAAAGGGTACTCGTGAATATGGGACTCGAAATGCATATTAACTGAGTATTTTAAACCTAATCAACAAGAGTCAGGAGAAAGAATTTCAAAATTGTCTTTCAAAAAATTATCATACAATGCAGGTAGGATTTAAATGTCTAGAATATTCTATATTTCTCAATGCTTATTAAATTGCATGCAGAATAAGCAGGTGCTCTGTGGAACTGTTCTCTTTTTTTCCAACATGGCATCTCTCTGTTCTGTAGCTAATTTGTGGAGATAGAAATGTGTGGGTAGCCTCTCCCATGGCATGTCTGCCCTCAGTGACCCCTGTCACCACCCAGTCCACCCAAAGACTCAGTAGTAGGATCCAAAAGCAAATTGTAGCAGAGAAGACCTGGAGAGTAGGGATGAAACAGCAAAATCTACAAGTTGGCTATATCCCAGATATCAGAAACATCCAGAATACCAGCTGGAGAAATAAGCAATAAACTTAAACAGGGAAATACAAGCAGAAATGGAAAGTGCTGAATAGAGAAAGCCAGGTCCAAGTGGATATGAGGATGGAATAGATGGTCAACATTCTGAAGAAACACCTCCAAGTGAGTCCCGAACATAAAGGAAACTTGTAAGCAGAGAGCTCTAGTCCTGGGAGGAGAGAAGTTCAAAGCACCCCAAGCTGTCCCACAGCAGGCCAAGCCCCTCGGGCTGTGGCCATGAGGATTGTTGCCTGGGGACTGTCCTTGGCACTGTCCAGTGCATCCAGAGGGTCTTTGTGTGCAGTAAAAGTTCACCCGGACAATAAACCAGGGAAGTGAATTATCCCAGGGAACAGTGGCACTTCAGAGGGAAAGGAATTCCACCGGAGGCAGGGAACTCCATCAGCAAGCAGCAGGCCCGGACTCAGTATCTGTTGTGTCTCTCTGGGGAGGCCGACGTGGAACTGGGGTGGGGTGGGCTGGGACACAATGGCTTGCTTTGTAACCCTGTCTGCGGACACATTTTTCTGAAAGCATAAACTGTGCTGGCAGGGATTGCACAAACCCAGGAGGAACTATTACTCTTTGTCTGAAGGTATTTGCCTCTGGTATCACAAAATTTAAATCTCCTTTCATTGTGTCCCCTTCCTGCTCTCTCCCTTCTCCACCCATCTGCATGAATGTTCCTCTCTCATTTCCCTCTTTATCCTCTCTCCCGCATGGAAGTAATTTCATGTCTAGATTGCTGTGTGACTGGTTTTGCTATTGCTGTTTGGCTTTAATGTAAAGTTTGGATCTCTGACTCCATGAGGAACTGCGCACTCTGCCCAGGGGCCTTCCTCACTGCGGTGTCTCCTCCTGGACCAAACCACAAACTCCTCACTTTTAAGCTAAAGAAACAAATGATTCAGCCAGAGAGAGAAGAAATCACAAGCTGTCGTTTAACAGAACACACTGCTTCTCAAAGCAGGTGACGGACAGCAGGACATGCAGATGCCTTTTCAAAAGGACTTCACACTCTCCCTGTCATCCGGGCCGACGGCTGTGAGGCTGGAAAGGGCAATGTGTACATGAGAGACGCCATTGTCCCCTCCACCTGTCCAGACCGTGTGTCCTCTCACTGAGTGCTGATTTCCCTGCAGTTTTTCCCATCTGTCCCTCATGGCCACTTGGATTACCACCAGCTCTTTTACCTGTCTGTGGGTACAGTGTTTTTCTTCTCTAATGTCCTTGAAAATGTGGCCAGCTTCTCCACCAAGCTGCAAAAACATTCAGTATCCCCATTGCCTTTATCCAGAACATGGCTCAAGTCAGCTGAGCATTCTGGCTGAGGCATGGCCCTGTCCCATCAGGTAAGTACTTCCTAAAGTCTCTAAGATAGACGTCCTGAGACCATCTTCGAGGTGGCACCTGGGACCACCAACCTGGGGCCCACCTCAGCCCCCTGCACCCCTGTTTCCTTCTTCCTTGGGCTCCAGGTTCTGCCCGTGTCGGTCACTGTCCCTTCTTGGCCCACATGCAGTTCCAGCTACAGGTGTGGCCCTGGCTTCCTGCTGCCCAAGATAGGAGGGGCCACCTGGGGAGGCCAGGTCCCCGGGGGATGGGTGATGGAGGAGGCAAACGGGGTCAAGCCCTCTGCTCTGCCTGTATCTGAAGCGGGGGCCTCCTGCTGTCCTCTGCAGATGTCGGGGGATCTCCGGGGATCGGCTGAGAACCCCAGGGCTCCTCCCAGCACTTCCATTTCCCACTCTCCCTGCCCGGATGCCTCTGGCCTCCACCTAGCACATACCCAGGGACTGGCTGCTCACTTTTCAGCACAGACTCTGCTCTCTGGAGGACCCGCTGAGACCCGTGCAAGGGCCTATGGCTTCCTTGGGAGCCCTCAGAGGTACTTGTGCTAAATGACAACCACATGGAAAAGGGCCCGCTTCTCCGGGCTTCCCGAGCAGCCCAGGCTGGGGCAGAGTTTGGGCTGGAGCAAGAATGAAGACAAGGCAGGGGCGTCAGAGCTGCCTGGTCCCTGTGAGGCAGATGACTTTCCTGTCTGGTCACCGCCTGCCTCCTCCTCAGGTTTGCGCTGTTGCCCTAAAACCAGCTGGAGCCCTGAGGGGACTAAAGCCGGTGTCCCAGCTCTCAGCCTCCTCCAGAGCTCAGTGTGAGAGTGGAGCAGGATGTCGGGACAGAGGCCTGGGCTTTGAGCCCCTGCCCAGCTCTGAGGCTCTGTCGAGATGCAACAGAGGTCATGGGCCCAGGCCCTGGAAAGCTGTGTGACACATGGAGGTGCAGCCAGATGAACAAGGGTGAGCAGGATAAACAGTGAAAAGGTAAAACTTCCTTACAGGGAAGACACACGGCCATTAGCACCCCGAGACCCCCTCACCTCAGATACACTGACCCCTTTGTCCTTGCCGTCCACCTGGGTGTCTAAGGTACAGTGAATGCCACTGCTGAGGGCCACCCAGAGGAAAGGTGGCCCCAGGAAAACCCCCCGTGCATCCCCATCCACCTGGGTCGCCAGATCTGGCACCGGGTGATTTCTGGCTCTTCTCCGGTTCAGAGTGACCATGAACTCATTTAGGACAGCAGTGCAGCCACGAAAGACACGGACGGGAGGAGACTGCCCGAACTGCTCCGGAAAGTTGCAAGAATACTGGGATAAATAAGTGTGCTCACAGTGTGTGTGGGGGGGGGGCTGAGGAGTCAGCGGCAATATTTATTTTACTGTAATAATATTAAGGGGGGGCACTGAAACATTCACCGTACTTTTCGATTGCACTTCCTGTGTACAGAAAGACATTGTCAGTCTGCGTTTCTTCCCGAGGCCTCCGCTGGTGCTGCTCTGGAGCTCTCCATCTCCGCGTCTTCCTCGTCCCCTTCTCTGCTCTTGGTCCCTCAGACCCTGCACCACCCACTTCCGGCAGCTGCTCTGGAGCGCTCCCGCCCCTCCTCTGGGGCTCCCACACCTGCCCTGCACCTGCTCTGTCTTCCAGCCACCTGCGCTGCATCAGCAGCTTTTACTGTACCAATGCTGCCCCCAGCTGCACCACTGGAGCGCATGCCTTTGACATTCAGGTGCGTTCAATCCTCTAACCTGGCTCTACTTGACCTGCAGTTTAACTTAATCCAAACACTGATCTCGATTGGTGTGCAGATCTGATATTGAAGCTCACTCCTGACAGTGAGTTTTCTGCTTCTGTTTAATGTGGTCGAGCGCTCTGAGGTTTTGAGAACAGGTGAAGACCCCAAAGGTAAATTCGTGACTTGCCCTCCAGAGCCACAAGATGTTGTGGGAAACACGTGGTCACCAACCACCGCAGCACCTGTGCTTAGCCAAGTGTGGCCACATGGCAGCAACCTCCCCGATCTCCCTCCCTCAATTCTGTAAATCTGTCCACTTACCAGTGGATGGAAACCAGTGGCCATAGGTGTCGCGAGCCGCGACGTCAGGATCCTGCCAGCAGGTCCTAAACCTGAAAGGACGAGGACAGACAGACGGAAGGCACCTTTCTTCTCAAGTTCCTTGCTTGTTTTATTACAGAACCTCTCCCTTTTATACTCTCCAGCTGTATGGGAGCGAGGGCTGCACGGGAGCGAGGGAGCGAGGGTACCGCCCACACATTCCAGAGGGAAACAACAACAACCATTATGGGCTACATCTGCCACCAGCTGAACTCGCCCGTGGCTATGGGTGAGAGCACATCCGCCAGCGAGGTAGCACATCCGTGCCAGCGAGGTGACTCAAAGTTCAATCATGGCTAGGCCTGTGTCAAGGCTCACCATAATGGCTCGCCATACATAGGCATGCAAATAAGTCCTCCTGCTATGGTTGGAACTGTGCTCATGCAACCTGTGTGTTGAGCCCCAGCTTTCAATCTGATGGCCTCTGGAGGTAGGGCCTGGGGCTGTGACTGAGTTTCCACATCCTGGGGTGGGATCTTGTCACTCTCCACATATGTACTCACAGGAGGCTTCTGCAGGGGGACTGGATCCCAGTGGCGCCTTGGCTAGACCACTGTAGGCTGCAGGGCAGGTCCAAAGGGCCACGTCACTGCAGGCAGGACCTGGTGACACACCTCTACCTCCCCAGCTCCTCTGCCAAAAGATGGGGCTAAAACTCCTACCATGTCAGATGAAACACAAATAAACAACTCCTCCAGCTGAATGGATGGGTGACTCCAGCATCTCAAAAATTTAGATAAAATAAGCTGATTTTCTAGGTAATTGTTTTAGTGATTTTTTAAATGGACTTCCTAAGATTCAGTGGAAGGATGCTTGCCCAGCATGTGAGAATCCCTGGGTTGAATCTGCAGGACCAAATTGGGGGTGGGGGGACAAAGGGAAGAAAGAGAACAATCTCAGTCTAATTATTTTATTAGCTTAAATTTTTCATGTTGAGATGTGACCTTGGCTGAGTTGCAAAGATGTGACAGGAAGTCCTCAAGTCCTTTCTACTCAGCTGCCCTTAAGGTGAGCAGCTCACTGACAGGGGCCTTGACAGAGGAGGACTTGAACGTGAGTGTGAGCTCCAGTGCACACTGCTGAGATCGCGTCCTTATTCCCACTTTGCCCCTTGCTCTGGCCAGGTTGGCGTCCAGGGCAAGGTGGGCCCAGCAGAACAAGGCCCCGGCCTGTCCCCTCCCAGTTCCCTCTCCTCTCCCTCCTCCCTCCTACAGCAGCTTCTCAATCTCTCCTCACTTTTGACAGCTTGGAAGAGTACTGCTTGGGTAAACTTGAAATTGTTCTTTTATTTTTTCATATGAAACTGCAGTTACGTATTTGCTGGAAGATATCGTGAACTTGTTTTGTGCATTGACTTTTTAATTGAAATAAAATTGCAGAAAATTATTTCAACAAATGAAAAAGTCGGCCAGAATTAAGGGCAACTGAACAAACCGTCTTGTTTGCAGAGTGCTTCAAGGCCACTTAGCACATTCCCCAGGCTGTGCACCACCTCTCCACCTGGTTCCCCATCACTTTCCAGTCTGTGGAAGGAGGAGAACCCGCTGCACAGCTCCCCTGCATATCCCCTCCAGCCCCTGGCATCGCACCCTGTGCCTGCGATCCCCCCACCCTGGGTGCTTCACACACTCGGCATCAGGCCACGCTTTTTGTGTCTGGTTTCCTTGTTCTTCTCGTACTGTGCTTAGGGCTCAGCCCCGTGACCACGTGCAAGAGCTCTTCCTCTTTCTGTGGTGGAACAACACCCCACTGTGTGGACAGATCCCTTTCCTGCCTCTCCGTTTATTCCCTAATGAACATTTGGGTTATTTCCCCCTTTGGCTACCATGAACAATTCTGCTAGAAGAATTTGTCCACGATTTTGTTTGAATCCCTGCTTTTGATGGTTTTAAACTTCTTGGTGATGTGTCATTGCCACATACTGAGGGATTTGAACCTTGTGCTCTCCGGGAGAGCGTGTTCCAGGGATCACGAACATGGCTTTGAACACTGCAGTGATCATCTGACTTTTTTAATGTGCAGAAAAGGTGGGGCCAGAGAGCTCCATGGTGATGAGAAATGGTGACAACCCAAGCTCCACACCAGAACTGCGGAGGTTACCCTGGTCACCTGCTCTCCAGGTGCAAAAGATGAGCCTGTCCTGGACGAGAACCACCTGGGAAAGGCGGCCACGCCTGCTCAATGACTCTGCCGGTGACTCTGTTACTCTATTCCTGCCAAAGGGGCAAAAAGGCCAAAGACACTAAAGCGGATGGTGCCCGTGCAAACAGATTCTAAGTTTACTGGCTTCAGTCATTGCCACAGAATTCTTGCTTCTATCACAAAACTCACAGCGCCTGCCCAAGATGCAGTAGCTCGTCATCCTCAGTCAGGCTTGCTCTGTTCTTTCACCATCAGGGAAGGGTGTGGCTGGCAGCAAGGACTCAGAGTCTCCCGAGAAAGAGTGCAGAGCACACTGGGAGGGGCCCTGCACATCTTCATACTCAACCCATCTGCTCAGAAAAGTCCCAAGTGCCATCACTGCTGTTGAGTTCAGAGGGAGCTTTCTAAGAGGTTTCAGAAGTGAAGACAGAAAATAAATGCTATGTCAAGTGTTGCCCAGAGAGAAGAGTTTATCTCATGGTTCTTCTATGAGTGACTAGCACTTTGCATTCTGTAAAGATTACTTTAGAGATTCAATATGATACACAGACTATAACACACTTTAAGGAAAGTTGACAGCAAGTTGAAACTTGAATTTCTAAAAGTTCATCCCACTATGATCTGAAGCAGACATAGGTGGGTTCCAAGGTGTGATTCCTGTGAAACCAGGTAAGTTATAAGCTTTCAGAACACAGTGGAGGGACAGATAGAAGACAGACACCTCCATGCCCAGAGAGAGGAGACAGGTTCCCCAAATCCAAAGCCACGCATGGGAAATTACATCATGCCTTAAGTCTTAAGCATAATCTTTGGTTCTGTGCTGGTTTAGTTACTTTGTCATAGGGGAGACACAAAACCAGACACCCACAGCTGAAAGGAGAAAAGGGTTATTTTGGCTCACAATGTGTAGGGGTTTCAGTCCATAGTCAGCTGGCTCCAAGGAAGCTTAGCTTGGCAGAGGAGAGCACTTTATGGCCTATGAGCTCAAGGGAGGAGGAGGGAGAGCGACCCTTCTAGATTACACGCCCAGGGGCCACCTCCTCCAGCCAAGCTTCACCTCTCCTTTCCACATCCAGCTGTAAACTCATCAGAGGAGAATCCCTATCACACCCAGATACAGACAGCTCCCAAAGAGCCAAATCTGAGTGCATGGGGCTGTGCAGGGACAACTAGATACAAAGCATAACATCTGCACTGCCTGCTTAGCCGAGGACCCCTTTCCAAAAATATGAGGGCCAGGGATTTGGGGCCCACCTGGCCCCTTCGCAGGTTTCTCTCCAGATTTAAATTTTTCTCAGTGATCAAGCATTGATTTTTAATCCAATAAAATGGGAAGACAAAGGACTTCTCCACCACAGCCTAGGCCAGTGGTGGCGAACTTATGGCCCTTGTGCTGCGCCTGGCTGTTTGTATCATTGAAAGCTCCTAAAGGTTCACCATCAATGGCCTAGACTGATGCCAAAGCCTCTGGCCTGGGCGAGGCAACTAGACTTGAAGGATGCACAGAGGAAGACCTGACTGGGACAAAGCGATATCCAGACCTTTCTAGAAAATTCCTCCAGCAGGGAACAGAGAGCACCCAGTCAGGGGCAGCGGAGGAGCAGGAAGTGTCAGTGCAGAACCCAGGCCTGACTATATGCTGTCTCCAGTCACTCACAGTGCAACATCCAGCACTTCCCATCGAAGCGAAGACCCAGTCTGAGAGCTTTAATAAAATTCCTTTGGAGTATTAAAATAGGTTCATGGAAATCCAAAATGTACTGACTTGGGCCAAATAATTAAAATAACTGACAAACTCCATCAAAAAGCTTTAGGGTTCTAACAGGATTCCAACCTGTGGGGAATGTGTCAGCTGCAGTTTAGGAATCTGGTTTATTTAAGTGCGCCACAGCCAGCAACATGCGGCTCCAAAGTGAGGACCAAGAGTGAGTGCAGAAGTGTGTGTGCACAGAAGTGAGACAGTGAGCAAGATGGTGACTCGGAAGGTGGAACTGAAAGGACACATGAAAGCGAGGCAGCAGGTGACTCTCAGGATTGTGTGTGCGGAACAGGCGCAACGGTACCCCGGCAAAAACAGAACTCTATTTTGTCTCACGCTAAGCTACATGCTGTGTGTGACTAACACATATGGTGAGTGTTGAAATTTTTTAATTACAGTAGAAGACATGTTGCCATCATTTCTCCCTCAGAATACTCCCTCCTGCTTTGGACACACACTTCCTGTCATTCCGGCCTCTTTCCGAAGCAGCTCTGCAAATGCTCCTTAGTAAATGTCTCCAGTTGCGCTGTCCTGGCTGCCTTGATGTCCTGAGTCAACTCGAAGTATTTTCTTCTCCTGAGTCAGAAGTTGCACGGTACCAGACTCAGTGAATAAGGTGGAGGAGGGCCGCAGCGTCGTGATTTTATGAGTCGCTTGTCTATCCGCTGTCAGCAAGAACATCTGCCGTGCTTTTGACCATGCTCTGTAAAGACAGCTGTGAAAGCAGACTCCAGAACTGCTTCAGAAAGGGGCAAGAGTGGCAGGAGAAGTGTGTTCTGAGAGAGAGGAGAGAAGCATTCTGCGGCACTCGTGGAAATTCTTTCACTGTAATACATTTTTAAATGTACATGTGCATGCTGATCGCCCCTCCTACAGTGCATCAGAAACAAGGCTCTAGAGGAGTCTTGCTGAAACACAACGTGTCCACGCAGATAGGGACTTGGCCGCAGCGGAAGAAACTCAGCTCAGCCATCTGCAGAGTTAGGGAGTCACGTGCCCACTCTGAAGACAGCTGAGAGGAGAGGCACCAGCCGCTCCCAGTTGGGCTCCTGTGAAGAAAGCCCTCTCCATACATCCTGTTTTCCAGCCTCTCCCCTTGCTCTGAGAATCGCGGGAATGTCCACTGGACATTTATGGAATGTCCCAACATATGTCCTTGGGAATATTCCTTTTGCAAGCATTTGCTGTGGGAAATCAACAGGGGTCAAATACACGAGATAGATAGTATTTAAAAGAAAAAATGCCAGTGAGCACATCCCCACCACATCTGTTAATACTCCAAAGACGCAGGAGAACATTCTAGAAAAGCAGCCCCAAGGGATCGCAGACCATGATGGTTTAAGCAGAGGACCCCTCTTCCTCACCTGCCCTGGTGCACATCCACACCTGCCCATCTTCAGGGGCCTCGGGAATATTGTCACTGCACAGGTAAACATGAGCTGCCACCCCACCAGACCACCTGTCAGAGTGCCCCGTGCAGCTGGCTTGGATCAACAGCTCCCACGATGCACAGCGGAAATGTGCTTTTCTTTATGTGCTGCATCCAAACTTGACTTAGGCTTCATCTTCTCAAGCTGTCAATAATAACAAAAGAAAACAAAGCAAGCAATGATTCATCTAGACTTCCACTGCACACACATTAGTCAAACCTAAAAATGAAACAAGCAGCTCAGTAGTGTCTTATTCTGTTGGGGTCCCCTTCACCCCCCAGGACAGGATGAGAGGGCTTGGCTGCTGAAGCCAAGCAGCTGGGCACTGACCCTGCACTCCCAGAGCTTCCCTCCCCAGGGCTGGTTATCTCTAGGGAGCTGGTGCCCCATTCGAGTGTGCGCGTGTGTGTGTGTGTGTGTGTGTGTGTGTGTGTGTGTGTGAGACAGAGAGACAGAGACAGAGGCAGGGAGTAAGTCAGTCTTTGGGATAAGCATGAACAAGGACTGTTGACTACTCATTGGCCCCTACCCAGGGTTTGCAGCAATAAAACTGACTTGGAAAAAAAGAAAAAAAAAACTGACTTGGGCTCTCATCTGCACAGCTCTTACCAAGTCCCAGGCTCAGAAGGAAAAGGGAAATCTACCTCTGGTCCCTGCATCTTCTTCTCTGATGGATCTTCCTCATTCCTTTCTGGATTCCAGGAGGTGAGCAGCTCTCCTCCACCCCACCCTTCCACCATGATGTTCCTGCTTTGGAGTCAGCCAGCCATGGACTGCATCCTCTGAAATCATGAGCCAAAGTAGCCTCTCCTCCTTTAAGTTGTGGGTGTTGGTATTGTGTCCCAGCAACAGAAAATTGACAGGTAGACCCACTAATTAAATTTTCTCTGTGCTCATCAAGGTCCAATCAGGAGTCAGAAACCACCCTGTTATTTGAACACATGACATTTAATATAAGGAATAATTAAATTCTAATGGAAAAACTAGAGATGTGAAGAGACCTGGGGGCTGCACCCCCTGGGTCTCCTGCCCCCTTGGATCTGCCATGCTGACTGCAGCAGGCTGTGCTGGGAGCAGACTGCGAACCTGCACTGGCTTCCCAGCTGTGCCCAAGCTCACAGCTGGAGTGGGTCCCCTACACCCCAGTAGATGGCCTCAAGCCTGCCAGAGTGGCCACTGCAGCTGGCCTGAGGCAGGCACCATGCACAGAAGCAGGTGCTAAGTCACGAATGAAGCATTTGGTGAAAGCGCTGGTGCCCCAGGGCAAGTGCACCTGGACACAGGCAGGTAGGAGCCACTTTCAGCTTTAAGGCATGTGGGTCCACTTCTCTTCAGGGTCAGATCTCCTGAAGGACAGACAAAAAAAAGCACAGTGATCACACATGTAGCAAGATGTCAGATTCTGCTTCTTGGAAGCTGTAAAAGTCACTGTTTAGGACAAGAGCTCTTGAGCTGGGGGATTTTCCCAGGTAACTTGGTGGACCACAAGCTCATCCTCAGGTCGCCCTTAAAAGGGGGACGTCAGTTCCTGGCTACTTGTTTTGGACTTTACTTTCAGGCCTGTTGTCTGGAAACACCAGGCACATAATTGTTTGTGTCAGCAGCCCCAGAACATAGATCCAGTGCTCCAGATTGGGACTCCTAGAAAATCTGGCACAGCCTTCTCATGCTGCTGCCATCAGCATCCCCACTGCTTAGACAGAAGGAAACCGGAGTCCACAGAAGTAGGGCCACTTGCCAGCACACAGGGAGTCCCAGAGCCAGGATCCTCTCCCAAGCCAGCTGCTCCAAAGCCCCTGAACCCTAAGGTGGGGCAGCCCAAGGACAGAGCCAGGCCAAGCCACACTGTGCCCCTCTCCTTGTGGTTCTGAGTGACACTCAGGAGGATGGGCACATTACACACCAGCTGAACTCACAACAACCCCTTTGCACCCACTGCAGGCCTCCTGGTGGCACTGAGATTGCTCACTGTTTCTGCACGGAGAAAGGACAGATGTGGGAACTATGTGGTGAAGTGACAATGCTACAAATTAGAATGACACCTCATGACTTCAGTTCAGGGAGGCATAGGACACAGCATCTCCCACACAGGGCTGCCAGAAGGACTGATGAACAGACCCACAGCAATGGGACCTGCTCAAGTGCAGGGCCAGCACCTTGGTCTGGACAGTGCTACAGACCCTGGACCCCAGTAGGCTGTACCCATGTCCTCTGTGAGGAGGTGAGAACTTGGACCCTTCCTTGGCCTCACCTTGGGCACAAGGTGAATGAGTAGAGTTCTCTTCACATCTCGAGTTTCTCCATTAGAATTTAATTATTCCTTATATTAAACGTCATGTGTTCAAATAACAGGGTGGTTTCTGACTCCTGATTGGACCTTGATGAGCACAGAGAAAATTTAATTAGTGGGTCTACCTGTCAATTTTCTGCTGCTGGGACACAATACCAACACCCACAACTTAAAGGAGGAGAGGCTGCTGTGGCTCATGACTTCAGAGGATGCAGTCCATGGCTGGCTGACTCCAAAGCAGGAACATCATGGTGGAAGGGTGGGGTGGAGGAGAACTGCTCACCTCCTGGAACCCAGAAAGGAATGAGGGAGATCCATCAGAGAAGAAGATGCGGGAACCAGAGGTAGCCTCCAAGTTGACGTGTCCGTGACCCACCCAGGCACACCCAATAGTGTGCTGTACTAATTAATCCCCAAGGAGGCTCTCGAGACAACCAAAATGATACCCCAGATTAACTGCTCAGGCAAGCATCACTGGGGACTCAGTGTGGATGCCAGTAATCACTTTTAGCAGCAGACAGAGTCATCTGGCACTGTCCTGCAACAACCACAGGCTCAGTGACCACAAGCCCAACGTGAAGTGCTCTTCTTTGAGCTCACTGCTGAGCATGTAGGTGAGAGAAAACATGGAGCTGAAATGTTCGCAGATCTGTGTCCCACTAGGGAGATAGCTTCTTCCATGCCAGCCTGTGTCTGTGCAAAACAGTGTCATTCTCCCAGCCATCTGTACATTGAAATCCCCAGTACAGGCTGGGTCTCCACCATCCTATCATAAGGCAGTGTGCAGAATGCTGGAGAATGGGCTGGAAGCTGCGGTCTCCTCCATTACTGATCCAGAGCCACGGGTTATCTGAATATCAAAACAGGGGCTAGGGAACAGGCTTGTAGACTTTGCACCAACCAGGGGTGCTTACCTGCCACAGGTTGATCATTCTGAACCCAAGAGGCACAGGCTGTGAAATAGCATTGCTGCTGGAGGGTTGGGGTGATGGGAAGTCACTATCTTGGGGATTCCATTCTCAGCACTCATAACTCAGAAGAGGAGAGGTTTATTTTGGCTCCATTTTCATCCATAGTTGACTGTCTCCATGGCCAGAAGGCATGTGGATGGCCCTGGGCAGAGGAGAGCTGCTAAGGCATGGGGATTGGGAAGCAGAAAGACCAAGGGAGAGGCTGGGGAGGGAGACAGGCCCTTCCAGGTAAACCAGTGACACATCTCCTCCAGCCAGACCTGCCTCCCGACAGCACACTAGGCACAGTGCCCCGCAGTCCACTCACCTTCTAGACACAGAAGGGTGTGGGGGCCTCTTAGGTCTAAACCACAGCAGGAGCCAACCATGGTGATATGAGACCAAGTAGTAGAGGAATGATAAAGACAGGAATGCAGGGTGAGGAGTTATGGGATAGTAGGGTAGCCACCCTAAGAAAGGCATAGGAGATCAAACTCATGACTTGCAAAAGGCAGAAAAAAAGAACAAGGACAACAATGGCCAGGACAGCCTGATCAACAGCACTAACTTTCCAGGTGCTTGAGCTTTCCAAAATGTCTAAATTAGTGATTCCCAGAGGGAGGGTCTGCCCCTGCCAAGCAGGGTATGTCACACACTTGAGAGACAGCATTTAAAAAATGCATGGTCCACATTAAAAATGACTTACTGTGTTTTAACTACTACATATTTACTTCAAACCCTGGTTTCATTACAGGACATTATAAGGTTTGTGCATGCATCAGAGTTAAAAGAACATCTCAGCATGAAACCAGAATCAAATTCTTTTGAGGCCACAGGTACAGTGAGGTGGAGAGTCTGAGAAACTTTTGTTTTAGTCTTTGGAGTGTCAAAATCTGACTTTCAATTTCTCACAAGAAATAATGGCTTAGTTATCAGGCGCTGATTTTCCTAGTCACGGTGTAGACAATGAACTTTCCTCATGAAAGAAGCAAAAATAAAGCAATTAGAAATAGTCTGATCTGAGTCTGTGAAATAGCATAGTCTGCTTCCTAACTTGGAATTTCAGAATTCAGGTACTCGACTTTTATTTATCTCCTGGAAACAGCTGAATTCAGTTGCTCAAAACTGGTTGTAGTGATGTGATATCCGTCACGCTTTCCTCCAGCTCTGTCCCAGCGCAGTTCCACGGCTCACATGAGAACTCACCATCACGGGAGACAGGCTCGGTCTCTGGGAATCACCCAGGCCTTTCCTGGGTGGCTGTGCAGTATGAGCCTGGGTTATTGTTCCCATAGTTGTGGCTCCAATGGGCAGCATTTCCACCCTTCCAGGCATTCACAGGGAGGCGCACCTGGGAGAGACAAGTCAGACCTGTCACCCCGGGTCTGCTGAGCAGGGCTTGCTCTTCAGCCACAGGAAGGCTAGACTGCTCAAGAGATATAGTCCTCACCTGCAAGGGCCACTGGGACTCTTTCCTCTGGAAATCAACTAGATTAGGAAGCAATCCTTAGGGAAAAGTGAATCCGTGCTAAATTCAATTATTACTGGGCTGATGTTCCCAACAATTTTTTCACATTTGTTTTATTAAATTTGTACTTAAAATTATTTTAAATTTGTATAACAGCTTTTATGTCCTATATGCACTTCTATCCCTTATGTAAATTTTAACATAATCCATCCCTATATGAATTCACTGGGATGTAGCTTCTGTTTTTATCCTGCCCATGACACAGGTAGGAACATAAAGACTTTTGGAAATTAAGAAATGTGTTCAGGGTCATACCCTGATTTCCATTTTATTGTCTTTTCCTGACAAATATTTTAACTCGATTTAATATTATTTTAAAAATTTCCTTAATGGAATATTTAAATTCCTTCCAAGTAAGTCTGTTTGAATATACAATTACATTTCACTTTTCAAACAAAATTTAAGACCTGGTTTTGTAAGCACTACATCTAACCTGTTACAAGTGGGAGGTTACACGATGTTTATCCATCTCTGTTCACACTTGTGCCTTTCGATGTGCACCTCTCTCTCACTACTCTCTACATTTTTCTTTCTCAACCACTCAAATATTTTCACTTTTCTCTTCCTGTATATTGTTTATTTTCACCACCAGTATTTACTTTTAACTTTTAAAAAGGATTTAACTCATTTCCCCAGTTTTCAAGTTTATGAATTTAACGGTATGAACAGACCCTCTAAGGAAGAGAGAATTTTGGTAGAATTTAACTCCACTATTTTGCTCTATTTTCTCTTTCTTTTCCTTATAATTGTTATGGAAAGTGCCACATATAAGTTTTTTTGTACCAGGGATTGAACTCAGAACCTTGTGCTTGGAGGCAGGCAGCAGCCCCACTGAGCTAAATCCCTAGCCATGCCACATATAATCTTATTCACCCTATTTAGTTATACATGTGCCTATATGATATTCTTTCAATAGTTGCCTTTGTCCTTTTAGAGTTTAATGATGTGATGGTTCATGTCTAGATGTCCCCAAAGCCTCATGCGCTCACTGTGGGGCTTTGAGAGGTGACTGGATCCCAGGGGCAGATGCTCACAGTGGTCATTGCACTGGTGAGTTCACAGCTAGACCTGCTGTTGGAAGGCAAAGCCTGCTTGGAGGAGGCCAGTCCCCGGGGCTTTGACCAGGAAGGTCATCTTCCCTCCCTCTCCCGTTTCTCTCTCTGCTTTGTGCCCCCCTCCATGGACTGTTTCTCCTCTGTTTCTCCTCTGCATGGCCACCCTGCATTGGAGCCAGCTGACTATGACCTGAAGCCTCTACACACTGTGTGCCAAATAAACCTTTTCTCCTTGAGCTGTGGGTGTCTGGTATAGGGTCCAATGATGAGAAAGTAACTAAAATGCAGCAGCTATCTAAAATCTCAGTTCAGTTTGTGTTCTTTAAGGTGAAGGACTCTGCTTCCCATTTAATAGTACATCTCTTCAATAATAAACACATAAATATGTAGATCTTTCCAAAGCTGCTGTAAAAAAGAACTGAGCATAGAGTTCAAAAGAGTTCAAGATGTTCTGGGCAGAACTGATGACAAATTACACAGCCAGACAGGTCCCAAAAAATACAAGGTCAAAGGCATGGGAGAATCCTATGAGGATTATCTGGAGAGTGAGATGGGTCGCTGATAAAATCCTGAACTCATTCCCCACCAGACTGCTTCTCTGCCAAAGGGGATCAAGATCCCAGCAGTGAAGCTTCAGAGAGAAAAGTACTGTGGCTTGCAGTTTGCATCCCACGTTGAGTTTTGAGGAAAGCAGGCAGCAGAAATAAACTGTCCAGTGTGCAGCATTTGTCCCCATCGCCCGCCCCGGGGCCATTTCCACTTCAGCTCTGTTCTGCATGAATCTTGGGCAGCGCCTCCCTCCTTCATTCCTCGGACAAGTTCGTCTTCTCGATGAGTTGCACTTACTGAAAGCTGAGCACAGAGGCAGGAAGAAATAGCAAAAGAAAGTGGAGGTGAAAATATACAGAGAACGATTTGCTCGTTTTAGAAAATGCTTAGTGGCCATTGGAACTAAACTTGCAGAGAGAGAGAGCTGCATAAATAGAGTGCTACAAGCACTCTGAAGAATCCAAAAAAGAACTTTAAGGGAAGTTTAAGAACAGCAGGAAATGCAAGTGGAGAAAGACCTATGGATGCAGCAGATGGCGACTATGGAAAACAGAGCACGTGGAAGATCCGTTTCCAACTCAGATGAAACAGAACACAGACGCTGGAGGGGTCTGGACAACCCTAGGACATGTCCAGTGGAATCCAACACCCAGTGTCAGGGGTTTCACTGGGGCTGGGGGTAGAGTGGAGGAGGTGGGAGGAGGTGTACCCCAAACACACTGACGTGCTAAGACACAGTCCCCGGTTAAGAATGTCATACCGGGAAAAACTGATTTCACAACGAAGGCAAGGCAGATGAGAATGACCAACGCAAGGCCGAAGTCAGAATGAAACCATGTCAAGAGCAGGAAAGTGGATGGGACTTTCCATCCTGTTCAGCCAAATAACTCGAATTTGGTAGACTCAGAAAGACAAGTATTGCACGTTTTCCCCAATATGTAGAATCTTATATGAAACAAAAACAGAAAGACGACCTGAAAGTAGAAGGAAAATTATTAGCAAGGGATCAAAGGAAGGTTAGGGGATTATAAGGAAGGGGAATGGAGGTTGGATATGCTCAAAACTATATATATATAATATTATGTATTGTACATTATATTTTTTCATTAGGTTTATTGGAAACTTTTAGGTATACGATACATTCATCATTGGGATCTTGTACCTTTACATGATGTACATATTGTGGATTATATATCTGAAAAACTAAGTTCCAATAAAAAAAACTACAAACATAAGTAATAAATAGGAAAGACCTTATATTTTCACTGAAATGTATTATCATCTGTTGGCAAAGTTATCCCAAAGTAGTCCATGTAATAGCTGTATTTGTTTAAAAAAAACCCCTAAAATCCAAAAATAAATACGATGTACAGTAAGAATTCACACCACCCCTTCTATTTTTCTATTCTTTTTAATATGTTAACAGCAAACTATTGAATGTATCTGTTCAGTGTTTGGCTTCCCCCCTGAGTTACAGGTTAACCAAGAAAGAGACCTCCCGGGGGAGCCTCACTAAGCAGATGACTAAACTTAATTAATTACAGTTAATGAGTGACTACTAACAAGTGTGCAGGCCAAATATTCTAAAGTGACTGAGAGTTTTGATGAAAAAAACTGGCTCAAGAAGAAAAAAGAAACACAACAGACCATTAACAGCAATCCACACTCAGTGAGCAGACAGAAAGTTCCCTCCACACGTTAAATCCCACCAAGCAGTCGCACAGGTGCTTTACCGGACCCTGAAGGAACTGACAACGACGTTTGTGGGAACATTGCAGAGCCAGCCGTCCTCTGAAGACTTCTGCAGTTAGCGTGCACTGAGCTAAAGCGTGAGGAGCCTGAGGAGCTGCCAGGCTGACACAGTGCAGGTTCAGAACAGGGACTGAGAGGCCGGCCAGCAGAGAGGAGAAGGCTGCCCTGGCCTCAAGTGGCATCTTGCGCACCACCTGCCTGCTGTGCTTTACTCACACCTGCAGGCACAGCTGATGGCTGCCCCTGCCCAGGCCACTGCAGCGTGAGCGGCCTCCCCTCAGCCTCCTGTAGCACCTGCTTAAGGGGTGGAGCTGCTGCGATGCACTGACCATGGGGCCAACTGCAGGTGGGGCAGGAGTGGCAGACAAGGCAGGGAGTGAAGGGAGGAAGGAGGCCGGGAGGACCTCACAAGCGCATGCGCACAGCCACGTCTGGGGCATCTCACTTGCACCACCTGTGTCAGAAGTCCGTACCAATTTTACATTTGTCCTTTTATGTGTGCATTTAATTTAAATTTAGGTTCAATTTACATTTGCATTAAATTTGCTTTGCAAGTTGTATTTGTTCCTTGTGCATTTCCCCTTTACATTTGGTGTCAGACCCACAACAATAGAAAATGAGCTTCACCACAAGATCTGTGACTGCTTTTCACCTAGGCACTGCTCACACTTCCTGTTCTCTGCAATTCTATTCGGATTTTTAAAAACTACTGAAGCAACACACTGCACATCATCCATAAGTCACTTTCAATGATAGAAAGCTGTACATCTATACCTACACACTTCTATGCACACTCAAATCTAACTATCATGTGCACACCCATAGTGCTGGGTGGGACTCTGCCTTTGTCAGTTTTCTCAGTACCACCTAAAAGGAGAGGGTTATTTTGCTCACATTTCAGTCCACAGTTGGCCCAAGGTGGACTGCACCACAGTGAGGCCTGGCGGAGGAGAGGTGCTCACATCATGGGGAACGGGAAGCACAGAGATGGAGCGAGGAGCTGGAGGGAGATGGGCCCCTCCAGACCGCACCCCAGTGACCCCACCTCAGAGCCGTAGGCTATGAACCCCCACCCAATCACTTTGCCAAGGTCCCTTTCTTTGCATGCATAAGGCTTTGAGGGACACCCAGATACAAACCATGCAAAGCCTTCCCTGGCCAGGCGTTCTCCAAGCCCAGGCACTCCACAGCCAGCAGAACCCTGACACATATGGAATGCCCACACTCTCACCCTCCCACCTTTCCCCGAAGCCACGGTTTCCAAGCTGGGGCCCAACACCCATGACTCATGCGACTGCCCCGGGCGCTCCACAAATCCAGATGCATAGGCCCCACCCCACCCAGGACAGGGCTCTGCAGATGACCCCCAGTGGTGGTGCACATCGGCAAATGCTGAGCCCAGAGGGCTTGTGACTGGAGGGCTCAGGGGCTCCACAGCAATCCCGCAGAGGCCTCCTGCTTGCTGGGGATCTGGACTCTCCCTGGGGAGGGTGCCCCCCTCACCCACTTTTGGAAGCCTAAGGTAGGGCCACCAGCCAGGAACACTGCAAGACAGCAGGGTGGGCTCCCCACGGTGCAGAGTTTTCTGGGCCACTGTAGCTCATCCTGCACCCTGGGTGCCTCCCCCAGTGAGCTTTGTCTCCTGGCCTGACTGCTGGAAGTCTCAGGCCTGAGTCCCAAGTGATGCTGGACTGGCTCCCACTCAGATGAAGGGTGAATCCAGGGAAACGGGAACTCAACTGGCTCCTGCAGGGTGTGGGGCAGGTGCCGGGGTTTAAGGCCACTTCAGATTTGGGTCTTTACAGAAAAATGTTGTCTGGCCCCTCTCTCTCCCACCCCACTCTCCAGTGTGCTGCTAAGACCCCCTAAATTGCACAAGATAGGCTTAAACTTTTGATCCTGCTGCCTCAGCCTCCTAGAGTGCTGGGATTACAGGGGTGCAACCACTAAGGCTGCCTTAAAATGTTCTTTATAAAATGCAGACTTTTAATATTTTCCAGTGAGGGAGAGGAAGTTGAGTGGATGCGCTGTCCTGCCGGGTGCTCTGACACTTCCACGGAGCTCTGCACGCACCACTGCCACCTCCTCCGCATTCTCTCCCCAGATGGTGTGAATCTTGCATGGATGGGGGTGGGACCTGAGGACCCTGAGCTCACAGGCGCAGAGCAGCCAGCAGAGAGGCGTGGTTCCACAGATGCACGCACGTGTGCAATCCCGCAAGTGCACATGCACACTGGGCACACGCACGCGGGCACTGATGACAACGTGCGGTCACACACAGGTCACGGCAGGGTGCAGAACACAGTCGGGGGTGGGGGGAGTACCATCTGCTTGGATGCCCAGGTTGGGCACC
>NW_022900913.1:3022628-3043903 GCF_012274545.1 Fukomys damarensis
GCCCCGCCCCGCCGCCGCTTGCCCGGAAGCGGTGACAGTTTGCAAGGTTGTGGGGGAAGTCCGGGAGGGAGCGCATCTCCTCTGTAAAGCTTTCGGGACCTAGGGCGAATCTGGGCTTTAGACGCGTCGCTGCGCGCCTGGATCCCCGCCTGCGTCCTGCGCTGTTTCCCCTGAAATCGTGGACCGCGGACTCCAAGGGCAGCACACACGGCCCGGCGTCTGCTCCTCGGGCGCCTATCCGGGATCGGGTTAAGGCTCTTGAAGAGCTGCGCGAGGTGGAGACATAGGGTGCGTGGGGAGGGAGGGCAGGGGCTCGCGGGCCGCACCGCGGGCAGAGCGCGTGTCCCTTGGGGTGAGACCCACCCCTCCCAGCCCCGTGCGCCCGCGGCCGTGGGCCAGGACTGCGCCGCGCCGGGTCAGAGAAAGCAGTAGCTCGGATTTTAGTCTCGGCCCAGTCCGCGGGCCGTTCCGGTGTCTGTTACTGCTCTGCGTGTTTTCCCACGGTGGGTCCCGCCTGCGATGTTAGCGGCCCTGACGCTTACGGGAAGAACTGCAGCGCGGCGGAAAACCCTCCAAACTGAAATGTGAAGAATTCACAGCTCCTTGATGTATGGTTCGCTCCTCTCCACAGGCTGACGGGAGGATGAGGGTGTGCGCTAGTTTGAAACTCTCCCAGGTGGTGTGAGGAGTGACTGGGGCTAGGCCGCCTTGAGCACCGCCAGAGGGCGCCAGATGCAAACGGCAGAGAACATTCAAAAACTATCTTGGCTGTGTATTGGTTGTAAGAGGAAGCTACTTACCTGTGGATTTAAAATTCCCTTGCTTGTTGCTGCCCCCCCTTAACCCCTCCGTTACAGTGCAGCGTAATAACCCACTCACTTTAAGGCTATAAGAGGGTCTACTTTTAGAATAAAATCAAGAGAATTCCAGAGGGGCTCAGAAAATCTTAACTCTGTAGCACGGAGGAAATTTTGCATAGGTTCAGAACATTACAGACGTTACCTTCAGGAAGAAAAGCCACAGATTCCTGCCGAGGGCAGGGCCGGCCCTACCTGTGCTCTGGGAGCCCCTCTCTCAGCTGGCATCTCTGCTGGGTCCCAGGCTGTGTCACGGCCATGACAGCCTCAAGCTCCTCTCCGCCCTGCCCCTTACCTGTGGGAAAGCACGTAGGGGCTGTTCCCACACCGACAGGACCTGCCCAGCAGGACTGTCCTTTAGATCTTAGGTACCCAGGCCAGCATCACTGTGGGGTGTGCTCACTGTTGGAGGCCAGCACCCCTGATATGAGCTGGTTTTGCAGCAACTTTGGGGTCAGGATGGTTCCCAGTAACACTTGCATGATCACTGCAGGTTTGCTGCGTCTCTGAGAACTCCTCACACCCTTACAGGCAATGAGGTAACTACTTGAGGAGTAGTTTAGCTCTGCGCCTGGCGGGTGTGTGTGTGTGTGTGTGTGTGTGTGTGTGTGTGTGTGTGTGATGTTGCTGATTCAGCATTACTTCGTGTTCTTTATGGGAAACTTAAGATTTGCTTTTCCTACAGATCCATCTTTGTAATAAAAACAGTGGCTCCTCCGAAGCCAAAGACATAGTACAGATTTAACTTTTGAAATTTCAAAGTAAGTTCAGTGCAAGGATAGAAACTCTTCAGAACTTTAACTAGACGCAAAGGACTTGTGGAGGGTGAGTGTGTGTGTGTGTGTGTGTGTGTGTGTGTGTGTGTAGGATACAGTGATTTATATCCAGATATCTACAGACAGCACTGTGCCCACAGGCTTTCCTGGTGGGGCGCAGGAGGCTCCGTGCTCCATCCCACGCCCTGCTTCTTGAGGTGTGAACACCCCATCCGGCCCATTCTGCCTCTCCAGCAGCAGTTTCCAGCCACCTCGGCCCCCCAAAGCCGGCTCCGCTGGCCCAGTGTGCCGGCTGGTGGGGCTGTACCTCGAGGCTGAACAGGTCGGGTACGGAGCCGAACGCCATCCATGATGTTTTTCTCACTGCAAACTCTCCATGGGGCTTCGGCCTTGTTTAAAGGGCTCTCACACACCAGGAATTTCACTGTTTTTTACTTCACAAGCCCTTGGTCTGGCGGATTATAATCCGAAAACAGAAGCTTGCCGTTAGTTTCGGTGTTTCAGTTTGTTGCCCTTGTACCTTGACCTCTCTGTGGGTATTCAGTGTGGTGAGAGTGAAGACGTAGTTAGTTCGTTCCCTGGATTCTTCAGCTCTGACCCTGTCTCGCGGTCATTTGCTCAGATCTCATTCTTGGGTAAGTGTCTTGCCTCAGCCTCCCCAGGGTGGCAGTGACATTCTGGGCTCTCCTGAGACAGCAGGACACTGGATTCCAGGATGTCCTCATCCCTCTCCCCTTGTGACGACCGAACACCTCTCCAGACAGTGCCAAGTGTCTGCTGCAGCGTCATCAGCCTCGAGTGCTTGTCTCTTCCCCGGCCGTGTCCTTCCATGTCACCTCCCTGGGGAGCTGGTTGTCAAATATCGATCTGCACAGCACTGTGTTTGTGAGACAGATTTATCAGACATTATCATCGTGCGGGAAAAATATTGCTCCCCGCAAACGAGTGAATATTATCTGCCCTCAAAAGTAAGGGCTGTGAGATGCCGCTCCTGTCACTTTTTAAGAGCAACCACCTCTTTATGTGCAGTGAAGCTTGCTGCTTCATCCATGAGCTTCCTGCTGTCACCCCACCACGCTGAGGAGTCAGAGACTGTCCCCAGGACCCAGAGGAAGAGCAGTGTTCTCCAAGAACCTCAAGCTGGCTGCCCCACCAGTCCAGAGAACAGGGAGGACAAGGACAGAAATCTCCCTGTCCCCCTCGGAGAGGCAGGAAGACAGCCAGGGGCCCTGCGCACTCATACCACACCACGCACTGGCTCCTCGTGTCTCCTGCCTTCCCCCCATGTCTGCACTTCAGACAGATCTGTCTGGCTTTCTCATTGCCTGTGTGGAACCTGGCACCGTGACCACGCGCTGCCTGACCTGACACAGACCTCGGTGGTTGTGGTCAGGATGTGCACCCCACTACCTTACACTCAGCAGGCTGGGCTGAGTTCATACCCATAGGACCCAGCAGCACTAAGTTCAGCTCCGGACTGGAAGGAGGGCCTCAGGTTCTGGGTCTGAGAGGAGGACATGCTGGGCCAGGGCCATGGCTTCCCGGCCTGGTCCTCACTTTCCCAGGGCTCTCCAGTCATTGCCCTGCTACCCACGGCTCCCTCCTCTGTCTCCCCCAAACCTGAACGCACCTTTTCTTCCAGCCCATGGGCTGCTGCCCACCAGCTCCTGGTCAGTATGGAATCATCTGCCAGGACAGCAGGTGAGGTGGACCAGTGTCTGAGCTGTTTTAGCTGTGAAGAAACTCTTCTTTTTCCAAAGACGATAATAGCCCTACTACTACCACTAGTACTACTACTACTGGCTTAATCATAGCCATATCCTGAGCATTGCCATATGACTAAGTGCCCCTTTGCAGAAGTAGCTTGTTTTATTTTATCTTACAATCCCCGAAGTGTTCGATCAGACCAAAGCGGAGAAGAGGCCCAGTTACTCAGCAGCTGTAGTACCGAGCTCTGAGAGCACACGTGGGGAACCAGGGGAAAGTGCGGGTGCCCACAGAACATTGCAGAGCTGGGCTCCTGTCGGAGATGCAGATGTGAGGAGAGCTGTGGTTTGGGCCTGGAGCTACGTCCACTTGGAGTTCAGGCGAGGTCACTCCAGCCTATTCCATGCCTGGCCTCATGTCCTCTCCAAGCAACACCATGCAGTGAGGCTGGAGCAAGGCCCGCATCACACTGAACTTTGTTTCTTTGGGATTCGGAAGAGGACAGGCAAGCAAGCAGGTCCTCTCTTGGCTTGTGCAGGCCCAGCACTCACAAGCAACTGGAGGCACTCCTACCCTGGGCCTCAGGATTTAAAACATATAAATCGAGCTATCAAACCTCTCGCTGAGCCATGCAGAGCTCAAAACTCTAGCGCTGAGATGAGAAAGCGCAACTCAGGAGATGGACCCCACCCCCCCTTCCCCTTCCACCCATGGAAACAAACAACCTCCCTGTATGCTGGGGGTGGAGAGGATGTTGCTGATGGTGGTTGAGAGTGAACAAAGCCTGGCTGTAAGGTGAGAAGAAAAGGTAAATGTCTCAGAGGCAGATGGCCCTTTGAGGAAGAAAAGGAAGGACTCACCCTGAGCCTTCTGCAGAGGGGTGTGGATTCTGGATGTGGCACTAGGAGGTCCTTGGTAGGATCCCTGTGGGATACATCTGAAATCTGAGCCAATCTGGGCTTTCTCTGTCTTTTTAAATAGAATCGGTTTACTTGAGTGTGTTGTAGACCAGTGCACTCCGAATCACTGTGTGACGCTGCTCTGGGAAAAGCTTTGGAGTGTGAAATCCAAGCAAGTCACAAGGACCCAGGTGGATGCCAGAGGAAGCCCAGCCAGGGGGAGGTCCACTGTGGTCCTGAGTGTGCACCACACGCGCACACACGCACACGCACACACACACATGAGCTTTTCCGTGCTAGCATCTGGGAATCCTAGAATGTGTCTGCAGTCTGCACCTTTCCCTCTATGTTCCATTCAGTGACTTAATGATTAAATAACCGAGCAGCAAAAGCTGCTCATCACATTTTTCTTTTCAAATGTCTTCTGAAAAATGAAGGTACTTTTCAGCTAGAATTTCTTCATTTTTTATTTTATTTTATTGAGTTTATTGGTACATTTTACGCATACAGTACAGTTACATTCATTGTTGGGATCATGTACCTCTACATGGGAAGTCTTGATTCTCATTTTTTCCCCTTACCTCTGCCCTCCCCTCACCCCCTCCTCCCCTCCCCATCTACAAACACTTTATTTTCATCTTTTCATTCTCTCATATTTTTTTCTTTTCCCTTTTTGTTCTTCCCCTACCTAGTGTGAATAATCTGCAACAATGCATAAGATTCTAATAAGATTACATTAGAATTTCTTCATTTTGATGAAGATGTTTATAAAAAAAAAAGTCAGAGAATGTGAGTAAAGGTGTGTTTCCGCACTACAGAAGTTGTTACATGGGACTGTTGCTCCATCAATAAGATTGATAAAATATAATCTTGAAAGACCAATTTGTCCTCTGGTTTCCTTTTGTCTTTTGAGTGTCGTAGTTGCTGGGATGGTAATAAGACATTAGAGGGGCACTGGCTATTTGCCCGATGGTGCCCTGGAGATGTCCCCTTTGCTCTCTGACCGTGTCGACCCCATCGTTTCAGTGTGTTGCTGGGTGTCTGCTGAATTTTCCTCCACGGATTCTTCCTGGGTGGAAATGGTCAAGTACTCTTGTATTGTAAGACTCCTGATTCTTCAGAACCCGGGGTTACTCAGCTGCTTTCCTTTGCTTTGGTTTCAGAGTATGACCTGGTGTCTGCCTTCGAGGTCGACCACAGGGGAGACTATGTGTCCCACGAGATCATGCATCACCAGCGGCGGAGGAGAGAGGTGGCCCAGCAGGGCGGGGATGCCCTGCACCTCCGGGTCAAGGGCGACAGGCACGACTTCCACATGGACCTGATGGCCTCCAGTGGCCTCGTGGCTCCTGGGTTCGTGGTGCAGACACTGGGGAGAGGAGGTACCAAGTCTGTGCATTCCTTCCCGCCAGAGGACTTCTGTTTCTACCAGGGCTCCTTGCGGGCCCACAGGAACGCCTCGGTGGCCCTGTCCACCTGCCAAGGTTTGGTGAGTACAGATGGCTCTTGTCGCTGGGAGTGGGGTGGTGATCTGAAGGGGAAGGAGGGGCTCGCCAGGGGTTTCTCTCAAAATATCTTCAGTTCTAGTATTGCCGGGCGTGTCTGTGATCTATAAAAACAGGTGAAGGGTTGCAGAGTAACTTTCCAGTGTCCGGCACTGCCTACCTAGGCCTGTTTGGGAGCAGCAGCCCACCCACTCTGGCTGCCGTTCTAGAAGAACCATGCAAGGGCACTGCTGTTTGAAACATGCACAGGAGAGCTCGTGGCCAGGCCTGAATCAGCAACATAAATGCTCCCACTTATTTTAGTCATCCAGTGTGGGAGTCGGGGAAATGTCTTCACTGCGCTCAGAGCACTTGCTGGAGAGGCTGTGTCCATTACTTGATCAGATGTTTGAGACGCTGAGTACCTGGTTTCTCTCATTCCGATCAAGGTGACGCAAATGAGGGCCCTCACCCCTGCTAGGGCGCCTATTCACCTGTTGGTTCATTTCCCGCTCTCTGAACATCTGATTCAGACACTCTCCGAAGCTGAAATTTCTCAGGTGCCTGCTCTTCAAGGACCCCAGAGTGAAGAGCAAAGGGCTAAACTGAGCTTTCATGCAAATGGAAATCTCAGTGCATTCACTTTTCCTTCCTTTTCTTAAAGTATTTCCATATTTTTAGCGGGGAGGCTTAAGAGATACTTAGATCATTGACCACAAATTAATCACAGACCCGCATGAGCATGGCATAGCTCAGCAGGGTGAAAATATGTGGTTGGAATACTTCCAGGTCTTACCGACGTTGACGGTCCTTCAGATAGGTCTGCGGGCCTTGATGGCATCTCTAAAAAATGCTCCCAGCCTGTCTCACATTTCCCTTCCTCTTTGGAGACCTTCCAGATCCACAGCTCCTATGGCATGGGTGTGAGGACATTAGATGGTGAAGGCTCATTTCTAAGCACTTCCTTAAAATAAATATATGCAAGCACTGAATCTTTTAACAATATTTGAAAGAGCTGCAGTAATATTCTTTTTTGAAGGAATTTTATATGAGTTGATCTCACTTCTGTTTAGTTTTATAAAGGGATTTTGCTTGCCGAAGGGACACAGATTGCAGGGTGACATTTGGTGCCCTTTTGACCATGCAGGAAATGTGCTGATTCCCTTCCCCAATTTCCTATGGGGGAAAAACAAGTCTTTTGAAGTGAGTGCACGAAAACACTTCAGGCAAAGTACTAAATTAAGATATCTCTTCCTTGGCTTCTTCCACAAAAGCTGCAGACAGGCACAGTGCCATCTGTGTGGCAGCAGGCGTGCCTGTCCTCTCCAAGTCTGGTATTGGATTTGTCTATAGAGCCTGGCAAGGCGCTGCCCACTACGCGGCAGGTGTGGAAGCCCAGGGAAGACCCTGGTGGCCTCCTACAGTGGCAGAGTCCTGGAATCCATCCCGCGAAATGCATTAGCTGGCAGCAGCTCAGGATGTCTGGCTGTCATTGAACTTGTGGGAGTTAACAGCAGAAGTTGTAAGTGTACAATTATGTGAAAGAGAAGGGAACGGAGCAGAGCGAAAACACGAGGCTCCTCTGGGCAATAGACAGTGGACTCTGCTATCGTGGTCATGGGGATAGAAATTTGAATCAGTCCTTCAGATACACAAATTCTAGCTTCCTTATTTTATCTGTTATTTTATCTGCAAATGGTCATTACAAAAATGACCTAAGTAGCCTTCGGAGTAAGAGGTTTGGGGGCATTTGTCCCAAGAGAAGCAACTCAAGGATGTTTTACAGAGAAAGGAAAAATCAAAGCCCTCTATCTGGAGCCAGGTACTGACAGTGTTGAATGGGGTCCTTAAGTGGCTGTCATGTCCGTTATTTCTTCCCTGAAGACCCCATTCTTCATCCTGTAAATCTCCTAACCTACACAGAAACATCGTGTGCCTTTTACAGTGGGGATAGCTCCTTTCTCTCACTATTGTCAATGTTGGCTCTGAGATTCTAACTGAGATCTAAAACGATCTCAATTGAGGTTTTTTTTTCAGTACCGGGGATTGAACTCCAGTCCTTGCGCTTGCAAGGCAGGCCACCGAACCACTGAGCTAAATCCCCAGCCCCATTTTTTTGGTTCTTGTTAATTTTCTGTTTTTGTCTCTGATGTTGTTTGTATGCTGTCCAGAGCCTCACAAGTGCAGACCAGTGCTGTACCGTGGAAGCCACGGCCTGGCTCCCCGGAGCTCCCACAGGCTGGACTCCACTGACCGGGTTCTCTCACGGGCATCAGAAGTCCGTGGGAGCTTCCGTTCCATTCTGGGTATAGAGCGCTGCCTCACGAGCATCAGGGTTTTGCAAATGAACGAGGCTTCTCCGCAGAGTTGGCCTGCGAGGAGGACGGAGCTCTGAGTGCAGATCCCTGCAGGACTGGTGGGTAGCGATGGGCTTACAGGAAGACCCGGGCAGACGTGCTGGGGTGTGGAAGGAGCGGAGGGTTTGGGATTCTTTTGCCCAGGTGTGGACAGCGGTCCTCCCTCTTCACAGGTCCCATTTGTCTCGGGGACTCTGAGTTGGCGACATCAAAAGGTCACAGATGGGAAAAGCAAATTTCTTGTGCCCATTTCCATTCTTCAAAAGCCGGTTCCAAGCTACCCTTGAGTGACGTCTTTCCCCGAGAGCGAGCTTGAGAGCTTTGTTAGAAAGGGGATGGTGTGTAGGTGCGTACTCAGACGTTGTGGTTCTCAGCTGTGCACTTTGGCAGAACCCCAGGGAGAGCGTGGGAAAGACGGGATCCCGTCTAGTGGGAAAAGGTTCATTTTCTCCCTGAGATGAGAACTTTACTTTTAACTTTAAAAAGGCATCACTTCTGGGTGTCAGCTGCCCGTGCTGGACAGAACACAGGACACTCACAGCTGGAAGGAGGAGAGGTTCAATTTGGCTCACGCTTCATTCGGCTCAGTTCACGTTCAGCCAGCTCAAGGCGAAACAGCAGGCATGGCGTAGTAGGGCACAGTGGAGGAAAGCCACTCTCCTGCTGGCAGCTAGTAAGCAGAGGAAGGAGGGAAGAGAGAAAGCATAGCACGTGCCCCTAGTCACGCCCCCAGGGCTTCCTCCAACCAAGCCCTGCTCAGCATGAACTCATCATAAATCATTCGCTGATGAAACAGCCTCTGTGATCCAGTCACTTTCCAGAAGGGCAACCTTTGAATACACAAGGCTGGGGCGGGGGCTCAATTAAAATCTCAACATAAAAAGTGTATGTCTTGCATCATTGAACTGAAACAGTCGTATCTGTGAGACCACACAATTTCCAAAGCCATGTATAGATTTCCTAACTCCCTGATGGTCAGTTTTAGTTTGGGAACACTGACAATTCGTTGGTGGCATTGTCCTACTTATTATTTCTAATTATCTATAAAGAAGAAAGGCAAAGAGCCTTTAGAATTTATGTTCACAGTAATGCTGCAAATTAGGAGTGAGCTCCAGAGTTACATGTTACCAGAGCCCACCAGGCCTGTGCTCCAGGAAACAGTGCTTGGGGAGAGAAGCAGGGAACTGATTTCACTACAGTGCAGTGAAAGTAGGAGAAACAGACTTGGGGAGAGCCCAGAGAAGTTCCTTGGTTGGGTGAGAATGTCCAAAACAATCAAGTCCATGCTCAGTCTGCACAGTGAAACTTGACACTCACAAACAGAGGAGAGACAAGCAGTATCTATTACGTCCCTTCAAAATTAACATCACCTATCTGCCGTGATCACTGCTCACAAGCACGTAAATGTGTGTAGCCCAGTGGGTGCTTTCTAGCATGCAAAATGGCAAGCAGTTTAAAGGTGAAAAAGGAGGGTTAAAAAGTTCTGTTTGATAATAAGTGTTGGACAGAATGGCTTTCTGGGCTGGCGGTAATGATGATTATAATAGCAGAAAGTACAGCATTAACTTAGCGAATATGTGTGTCCCCCATCTGGGGATAGCTTCCCATTTGTGACCTCATTTAAGCTGATGGTAAGTCATAAATAAAATTTTCCTTAAAAGAAGTTTTATTGAGGTATAATTCACATAACACAGATTTTCACTCATTTAAAACATATAATTCAGTGGGGTTTAGTATACAATATAGTAATTAACAGAATTTAACCAGAGATATTTCCACCACCTCATAATGAAACCCCATAAATTTCATCCCCATTTCCCAGTGTCCGAACCCCTGGCACTCTTAGGCAGCCACTAACGTACTTTCTATCTATCCATGTTTCCCCATCCTAGACGCTTAGTATAAGAAGAAGCATGCGATATCTGGTCTTTTCTGACTGGCTGCCTTCACTTAGCATGATGTGTTTGACTGTGTCCATGTGGGGATGCTTCTCGCTATTTTATTGCTAAATAAAAATCACTGCGTGCTTATACCACATATTTTATTTATCAGTCATTTGATAGTTGCTACTGTTTGCTGGTTTTTGTTTATTTTTCTACTCTGTGAATAATGCTTCTACAAACACTATGCACATGTTTTAATATGGTCATATGTTTTCACTTATCTTGGGTACACAGACCTAGAAGTGGAATCACTGGGTCATAAGCAATCTCTGTACTTAACATTTGTGGGACTGCCAGAGTTTCCCAGAATTTCTATACCCTTGACTTCCCTCCAGCAATGCATGTGAGTTTGTTTCCCTAGTCTTTCCCACACTTTTCTGCCTCAGCTGCCCTTTTAAGTGGGAAGTGGCATCTCAATCTGGCTTTGATTTGTTGGCTAGAGATTTGAGACTACTAGTCTGTTAGGGAGCTTCCCTGTGCCTTCACTGCCAACCTGTCTGGAGCCTGGTGAGGCTGGATACCCAGGTACTCACCAAGTTGCATGGAGTGAGGATTTGGAAATTGGCAGCAAGAGATGCAGGAGCCTCGCCATCACCACGAGCTGGATGCTGAGGCTCAGGCAAGCGGAGTTCGGTCTTTAATGTGCCCCACTTGTATCTGTGGATGGCAGGCAGTCCCCAAGGTGCTGTGCCCTGCACATGTGATGCACCGGAAGGAAGTCTGAAGCACATTCCAGTTCACAAGGCCACTGGAGCACAGTGGGGCCCTTCCCTCCAGGCCTCCTGATCTCAGCGTGCTTATTCCCAGCACATTCTACAAATATTCTTGGGAAGGATGGGAAGATGGTGAAAAGAACCATATGGTCCACAGTCACTGAGAACTTTCCCACAAGGATAAAGTGTTATGCTATTTCCTCCAAAGCACTGAATATGTACTTCTATTGTCTTCTGAATTCCATTGTGCCTGATGATGAGTCAACAGTTTATCTCATTGGCATTTCGTTGTACGTAAACAGTTGTTTCCCTCTTGGTGCTTTTTATATTTTCCTTGTATTTGTCTTTCAGCATTTTTACTATGAGGTGCATGGGGTGGGTATCATTGTGTTCATCCAGCTAGAACTGCTCAGTGTGTAGATTAATAGTTTTCATCAATGACAGAAGTATTCGGCATTCTTTCCTCAATAGTTTCCTTCTCCTCCTTTCTATCCCCTTTACTTTGCTATTCTGTTATGCATCTGTTGTTACCCTAAGTAATATTCCATGCTTCTGTGAAACTCTATGTATTTCTCTTTATTCTTCCTTCACTATGCTCTTCAGATTGCATAATCTTTACTAATTTATATTTAAATCTGAAGAGTTTCTGCTGGCAATTTAAATCTGTCACCACACCTCTGTAGTAAATTTATCATTTTGGGGTATTTTAACACCAGAACTTTTGTTTAGTTCTTGGTATAACTTCTCTTTTGTACACTTCCTATTTTATGAGACATTGTCACTGTAGTTTCCTTTCTCTTTTTCAATTGTACTTTATTTCTAATTGTATAACATGAGATGTATCTTGAGATATATATATATATATAGATATATATAGATATATATATATTACAAGCAACAAATTAATCTGTCATTTTCTATAGGCACCTTTGTGTGTGTGTGTGTGTGTGTGTGTGTGTGTGTGTGTAATGGAGGAAACACATGCAGTATTTAGCAAACTTTTGGTACTCAGTATGATATTAATAACTATAGCCCTCCTGCAGACTTACTCATTTTATCTAACTGTAAATGTGGATCCTGTGACCTACTTTTTCCCATTCCATGCTCTTCTTTCCCCATCATAGTCAGTGTTCTCTCTATTTCTTGCATGTATTCAACTGTGCTTTTCCGCGATTCCAAGTCAAGTCTGGTCATTCACTGCTTGCATCTGGCTTATTCTTGGCATCATGTCCTCCAGGTTCATTGAAGTTGTTGCAAATGGCCGCACATTTTTCTTGTGTGTATTCACAACCAAGACATCCATCATTTTTGACAATACACTAAGCATGAACATTTTTACTTTCTGTTCCAGACAAAGTCATCCCCTGTAGGTGAGCTCCCCGTTCTTATCACCTGTCTGTCCTGGAAAGTCCTCTGTGACACAGAACTGCTGCTGGGACTGCAAAACCCAGAGCAGCCTGCTTCTCCCGCTGCAGCACCCTACCCCATGAGTGAAGCACCCTTGTTTTCCCTGCCTTTGCTTCTTGACCTGAAACAGCCACTGCACACATGAGCTGGAGTGAGGGCATTTAAGGCAGCATTATTCTCAGGCTACTGAATTTGGAGCATAGTTTTCATGTAATAAGTAGGGGCTTCTTGCAGAAGGGAAAATAGTTCTTACAGCCATGGTAGCCGGGAACTGAGTTACAGTGATATGGAACAGAGCAAATGACAGGTGCAGGGAACTTGCCACTCTGGAGGTGAAAACGTGGCTCTGGAATGGGTTTGGGGACACAGAGATCCCGTCTTCTCTGTGGCAGTGCTGGAGTGGAACTTCTGTCACACCCAGTTGGGGGCAGCTGAGGATGCAAGGGGACCAACACTGAAATGCCACCAAATGTCACCATTCTTTTTAGGAATTACCAATTTCACTCACAGCTGTCTTTCCATTTTTTGTACCTTTTGGATGATTTTTGGAAATTTTAAGTGCCGTGTGTGTGTGTCTGTCTGTCTGTATGATTCTTATCAGGTAGATGGCATGGAAGTTCAACCAGGGGAGATTTGTTGTGTAAAATGTTATTAACACATTTCACCGATTTTTCACCCAAGATTACCTATTGTCCTTAATTTAGGGATGATTCCAAGGCTTGTCCATCAAAAAGCAGTTCTGGACCTATGTAGCCAGACTCCAGGGCCAGTATTTGAAATCAAAATGCTAATTTGCTCCCCTATCAGGAAGCTGGCTTTGTCCCAAAAGGACTCGCAAGGTCACAGACCCAAATTTCCACTGAAACATTCCTGAATCCTCTAGTGGGGCAATGACTTTTCATTTGGCTTCCAGCTCAGTGCCATCTTGCCCTGACCTAAACATTTTTGTTCTTAGTGTCCCCATCTATAGTGTACCGGGGGCCTCTACTGAGGTATGTATGGCTTCATTCTACAATTATCTATTTTTTTATACCTAACTACAAATTCTTCAAGAGAACTTGTTAATTCTGCTCTATATCACAAAGTCTTGGTTATGCCCTAATCAAAATGCATTTTTTCCTCTCCACAAATGACTATTTCATATTTAAAAACAAATATTGAATTTTCTTAACTTCTGTTTTTGATTATACCTAAATATAAAATTAGTTTTACAGTCAATTTCATCTGATTTTTTTCTAGACTGATGCCAAATACCCTAAATTTCCTTTTGAAGTTTGTAGCTTCTCAAGAAATGGTTTAATCACTAGGGTGTTTGGTAACATATTTCTTGTTTCAATACTTTTAAAGGTGTGTTTAGAAATTTTTTGTTGCAGAAATTGATTTTCCTGAATGATTTCATGCAAATTCTGTACTTGGATCAACATTCAGTGAGTGAAGATGTAATTATTCTTTTGTTTCCAAAAATGTGGAAGAACGGGTAAATTCTACAATTCTCAATTCTGTTGGTTGGAGACTTGCTCAGGGAACTGGTTTGAATTGTACTGGGCTTTATTTCTAGCCACAAACTCTAGGGATTCTCTGGAAACTGTAGTCATTGAGAAATTTTTCTAAAGCACCCAATAAATCCTAGAAAGCTGTCTGAAATGCTGCCAGATTTTCAACTGACTTTGAAAATGTTCTTCAGCCAGAAAAATAAAACAGGAGTAAAACAGGAAGGATCAGCATAGTGGATGGTCAGAAGAAATAAATGAGTTTTCAGAGGCAGTTGTACCTGTCTGGGCAGAGTGCGATTGGCATAACTAGAGGGCAGTGTCAGACTTGGGCCATATGCTCAAATTTAGTGGTGATTAGGACATTGATAGGACACTTGTGGGGAACCAGTAGGTGGGACTGGATATTTTCACAAATTTCTTCTTATTACTTAAGAATAAGTGTAATGGTAAAGTTTTTAAATGGACAGAAATAAATGTATTTCATCACTAAAAGTAGATAATCCATACTTGAAATAATCAAAGATTTTCTATTTGTTTACTTTGAGTTGCAAACAAAAATTAGATTATTAGTGGGCTGGGGATTTAGCTCAGTGGTTCCACCGCATGCCTTGCAAGTTCAAGGACCTGAGTTCGATCCCCAGTACCATAAAAAAAAAAAATTAGATTATTAGAAAAAAACATGAAGTGTAATAGTACGGACTTTTCTCTATTTTCTTGTGCTTGGGGAAACTGAGATACAAAGGGGGTTGAATAATCTGGTCAGTATTACAAAACTAGTTGGAGTTAGACAGGTCCAGAACATGGGTCTTTGTCTCAGTCGCTCCCTCCTTGCTGGAGCAGACACATCTTGAAGCAGAAGGGTTATTTGTCTCACAGTTACAATGCAGTCAGTCAGCTCCAAGGCAGAAAGGTGTGTTGGAAGGGCCTGGGCAGAGGAGAGCTGCCCAGCTCCTCATAGCTGGGAAGAGAGAGAGAGAGAGACTCAGGGGCAGAACTGGGAGGGAGATGGACCCTGGCTGTAGTCGGTGCCCCTGCAGGCCTTTGTCAGGAGGCAGATGCGATCTCACCGATGACCTGTGCAGGCCCACCTGGCTCAGCCAAGCGTTTGCTGTCAGGTGGTGTGGAGGGCTGGCTGCCTCTGCTGCCGGTGAGGCCAGGCAGGTCTTCGCAGCCAAGATCTGCCTGAAAGGGCTGGAAAGGTCACTGGAGAGGAGTAGAGCTGATCTCCAGCTTGGACTGTCTGAAGGCCTAAGATCTCTGAAATGTATTTTGTAAAGAAAGTGGATATTCAAGCAAAAATCCAGCCTAAAGAGAAAACCAAGAATCAAGTGAAACCACGACCCTTGAGGCAGAATCCTGGCTTGTCTGGGGGGTGCACCTAGAGTAACTTGATTGTAGCTGCTGAACACACGTGCAGTTTTCTTTTTCTTAAACATCACTTTCTCTGTAAACTTGTCTATTACAAACACACACAAGCCTAGGCACAAGTATCCTCCCCGTCTTAGCTTTCCAATCAGTACTCATCACTAGTCCAGTATTCACCACAGCCCAGTCAAGAGAAGCTGCAAATATTATTAGGAAAGCGAACAGGAGCTCAGCGCAGTGAGGGACGTTCATGTGCCAGAGGGTAGCGGGAGAATGACCAGGGCACTACTGAACAGCAGCGCTCAGAGCAGCTGCCACGCCAACGGAGGAAAGGGCTGAAGGAGAGTCGGGATTACTGAGTTTTCAAAGCCTGGAGCTAGACCTTAAACCTCTGAATGTGAGAAGCTGACCAGCAGTTTGCTAGAATTCTAAAGCAAAATGGCTCCACTTCCTCAAATAAGATGCAAATTGGAATCAGCGGTTTCTCCTGAAGCCACAAGCCACTGCTAAGGTAGAGCAGGGCTGACATGACTGGGAAGCAGACAGGAAGGGGCTAGGGAATGACAGGAAGTGAGGAGGAAGGCAGAAAGTCCGCAGGGCTCAGACACTAATTCTACAGAAAACAAACAGGAAGTGAGGGGTAGACGGGCCGTCCAGGCTGGACGGCCAGGGAGGAGGACGTGATCCTCCTCAGTCCCACTGTGTGGACGGTTGCAGGAGCAAAGAGGGAGCAAGTGGCAAAGCAGAAATGGGATCTACAGAAGCTGGTGTTAACATCACACAGCAGAATCTGGAAGTAGAGTGTGGAGAGTGAGTTGCTAATAATAATTCAGCTACCACTATGGTAAATATTACAAGATCAGTAGGGGTGTTGTTCTGAATTTTTCTTACTTTATTTCTAGCACTTTGTTTTTTATTTATATTATACTATAGTACTGGGAGTTGAACCCAAGGCCTTTGCACTGAGCTATATCCCCAGCTTTTATTCTGAGACAGGGTCTCCCTAACTCATTAAGTTGTCCAGGTTGGCCTTGAACGTGCCATTCGCCTGCCTCAGCTTCCCACAGTGCTGGGTTGCTACACCTCTTTCCTAGCACTTTAATTATGGCAGGCATACATAAATTCTTCAGTAAAAAAACCGTGACATAAATGAATGATGTTTTTAATCAAGAAACAACAATTCTGTCGTCTGACTAAAATCATTTCTAGGAAGGAAAGCAGGAAAGAAGACCCCACCAGTGAAAGCAGGAGTATCCCAGCACTGCCTAGGGAAAGGGGCAGCCGCCTGCCTGGAAGACTAGATCTTGCCAGGCCTGGGGTGACAGGGGTCCCAGTGTGGGTGGGCGCTGTCACACCAGCGTGTGAGGCCTTTTACTGCCTTTGTCACTGCTCTGCTTACACCAGGCCTCAGTGCATTGGGCCTGGAAGGAGAAGCTGCTTACTTTTTCCCCAGTGGAGACTACACTTCCTGACCTACACCGGAGTCAGTTGGCACTCAGGTTTGCGCATGTGTGTGTGTGTGTGTGTGTGTGTGCGCGGGAGTGTTTAATGTGCATGTCCCTAGTCTGTGAGTGTGAGTCTGGCTACTCTAAATCTCCTTGAAGTGGAAACTGGGTACCATTACGTTAAGGCTGGACTCTGAGTCAGAGTGTGCATATGCTCCGTGAAGACCGTCCTTCCTCTCTGCAGCTGCAGCCTCTTAGTCATCCCCCTGAGAGTCTCAAACCCCACTGGAAACTACTAGCTGCCTTTGCTCTTCTGTTGCTACTTCGTTTCCAGTTTGCCGGGTGTGTGTCTTTCTTTACTCACTCTTACTCCTCTGTGAAATAACATCATTCATCCTTTCTCACTTAGTCCACATAATTTTTGCTACTCAAGCAAGTGTTAACTTCTTGAGAGGAGAGCATGTGTTTTAAAGGCATTAAATCAAATAAATTCATGCATTTTAAAATCAGTAACCAAATCAGTGCCAGTTTTGTATTTTCCTTTCTACAATTTCAAGAAAGGATAGGAAAATGAAATCAAATACCAGATTTTAAAAATTGCTATTATAGAGATGTAAGTTAGATTTCTGCTATTTGCATTTATAGCCAATTGGCAATAAATGGTCACAATCCAGCATGGATTGTCATCATATAAAAACTTAGAAATTCTTAACAAAAAAATAAACGAATGTATGACGCACTGGAAAATCCCATGGGTTGATTGCTTCCTAGCCAGATCCTAGGTGTCACGGTATCTGGAGAAGGTCCCTGTACCACCAGAGGCTGCTGCGCTGCGCAAAGCCCTGGGGAGAAGTGTATCCCTGGGGCCTGGCGAGCACAGGCCAGGCCCACCTGGGCGTCCCTGGGAGGTGCGTGTTTCCACAGCAGGGCAGCAGGGGGGCAAGTGCTGTTCAGATGATCTCAGTGAACACGTTTCGGTCCCAGTGTCCAGCTACAGGTACAGAAAATCTCGATAATTCTACACCCTAAATGACACGCGTTGGAATGCTCCTAGAGCCACAAACAAACGTGAATAATTTAAAGGAAGTGCATTGGAAGAAACTGAGTGGCAGTGTCCACCTCTTGGCCTTTTGAGTGCACGGCATGGGCACAGGGACGTGGGGCTACTCGCAAGGCCTCAGTCTCAGGCAGTGGCCTTTTTAGTTGCCAAGCTGAAGACAAGGGTGGAGGGATGGAGCATTTCCTGTGCATTGAGACTCCTGGGGACGGGTGTGCCTAGTGTGCTGATCCACCACCAATGCAGTGGGTTGAGCGCATTCTATGCTACTGTTCAGGGATGAGAAGCTGGCACATCATAAAATAATGAGCATGCTGAATGTGCATTTTGGTTAGGATGAATTATGTATTAAGCAGTACTTCCATCAGAGTCTGGAGCAAAGTGAAGACGCAGAGCCCCTGCAGCCGAAGGCCTCCAAGAATTATCTTGGGACATAAGTGAACTGGAAAAACCTGAACTCTGGGTATGCAAAATAGGAGTTGGAAACAGTCTCAGAAGCAAAGACAGAACAGAGGGGCTTCCTGCCTTAAGGAGACCAAGAGCAGGCTGAAAAGGCATAGCTTCAGGTTGGACAGGAAGCTCTCAGCCAAGGCTAGTGCCTCACCCTAGCCACACAGTCACCACCCTGAGCTTTGGTGCGCAGCTCACACAGGCCGCAGAGGGTGGTGGGGACTGAGGGAAATAGAACTTAGGAAGCCCGCAGCCCAGGGCTTGGAGCCCCATGGCGGCACGTGGCCGTCTGTCCTCCTTGGCCTCCCCACCCGTGCCACCAGTAATGGCTGATGAGTGACTCAGCCACACTTTGTAATGGGAGCAGGGCTGGCGTTGGAGAACTGAAAGTCGACCCCACCCGACCCTCCGAGAGGCCCCTCGGCTGGAATGGGAGTGGCACTAGAGTGAGTGTATGTACTTTTTGCACTAGAATGGTCAGGGTGATTCGTTTACCGCCACTGGGGTGATAAAGTGACATATCATTTGGTCAGGCTGTTTAGAAGGTAAGGGCCTCATTCGCGCAATTTTTAAAATCACTGTTTATGCCCATGCTTTGGGACCACAGCTGTGTCTTCACGACACCTGGAAATCGCTTTGTGCTGAACCAGGAACCACGAGGGAGGAGAGGGCCCAGAACTGCCAACATTTTGACTTTGTATTCCCACTGCAGCAGCCCGAGGAGCTATAAACCTTGTTTTCATTTGCAGAGGTTGTCTAAGTGAAGCCGGGGGGATTCCCACCGTTCCCTCGGCAGCTCATCATTAGGTAATAAAATAGAGTGACTTGCAGAAAAGAAAGCCAAAAGAGAAGCCAGAGTAGTTTATAGCACGATTCTACTTCTCCTGGAAACACACAAGCGTGTGTGCAGGACTTGGGATACTAAGGAATCGATGTTTAATTATCCGAGGGCTGTGCCAAGTACAGGCACCATTTGTAGAAGCGAAACTCGCTATCTGTTCCTTTAGGCCAGTGGTAGAGTTCAGCCTGTTTCTCACCATTCGCCATCACTGCTGAGCCTCTACTATCCCTAGGCCACATAACACAATTGCATGTGCTCCAACTAAAACCTAATTTGGAGCTAATGTCAATAATAATGTCCTACCTGTGTCTGTAGGGATCTGGTATGCTGTCATTGGAGAGTAGCTACTGAACTGAGTCTAATAAAATTAAACTCCCCAATCAATCCCCATCCCTTGGGAGTTTCCTGTTTACCCCCACAATAGTTAGAGTCAGACATGAGTCTTCCCCTCCTCCTGGAAAGAGCACAGAGTCCCTTGGTTTATGAAATTTTTAGTGGGATTGCTTATTCCCACATAAGAAATATGAGCAAAAGATAATTAGAGATTCAATTTTAAATTTTTTATTACAGTAAGAAAACACCTAGTTATTAATCCTCTCAAGCACTCTCACTCTTTTGAACACAGTATCCCATAATTTGTACCACTTTCTGTAGCAGTTCTGGAAGCTTCTCTTTCACAGGTATTTTTGTGAGGTATGATAAAACATATGGTGAATGTTGCTGTCAGGTGCCATCTAAGGAAAAGACAAACTCACAAGAGTAGCTTTGCGTGTCCTCATCCACCGCAGTCACTGGATCTGGTACCATGGAGCTTCCAGATCTTCCCCAGAGCCAAAATGCCCAGGAAGGTAAATGTGTCGAATTCATTTAGGAATCAGAACAGCCGGGACAGAGCAACTAAAGACATTCACTAAAAAGGACTTCCGAAGTCCTTCAGAAAGGGTCAGGCAAGATGAGTTAGGTGTGTTTGATGCAAGGGGAAGTATTTGAAGGGAGATTCATGGCGGCATGCCTTTACTATTAATTTTTAATTTGACACTCACCATATTTTGTGGTCACACCTGAATGAGACAACGTGACATTTGAGGCGATGTGGGTTCCGTCTTTAAGGATGAAATACGCTAACGAGAATAATCCACTAATGCCACAGGTTGTGATTTAAATGCAAACATATCATGAAAGACTGCACCTTAAGTGCTCTAGTGGGTCAGCCCCCCCATTGTACATACACTAGTTTAAGACATATCTGTATGTATAGGGTGACCTATGCCATAATAAAACCGGGAACGAGCATTCTGTCCAGCACCTTCTCCGGCCGGGAAGTTGCCAGGCATCTGGACACTGTTATCACATCCCGTGGTTCCTTTGCATGTTTAACCCCCTATTTGACAATTATCCCCAGTTTGGATTTCACCTGCATCTCACGTGCTCCAGAATTCATCAGACACGGGCCCTTTCCAGGCATCTTGGTTTCAGAGTCAACCCCGACCCACTTCTCCTTTCCAGGGCTCTATTACAGGCATGGACTCGGGGCACTGCCCTGCCAGAGGGGCCCCCAGGTAATGGTCTGTGAGTGCGGCAGGTAAGCAGACCCTCAGCTTAGGAACTCGATCGATTCCTGAGGACTGGTTGTAACTCAGGTTGGCGGTAAGTCAGTGCAGCTGAGATCTGGACGTTTGCCTGGGTACACGCTGTTGATAACAAGAGGCAGATGAGCCCTCCATTCACCTGATTAACCCGAGCTGTTCACACGTCAGCCGGTCATTACTTGAGGGTCCACTGTATTTTATTCTCTATTCTGCAAAGTGCAGCAGTGACCGAGCTTGTCAGGAGAGGGTGGCTGCTGTGACCACGAGTAGTTCAGATCGTTCTTCTGGTGGTGAGCTAGATTTCCCAATCCCTGGATGTCTGGCTTCCCCTCCACTCCCGTGCCTTTTTCCCCTGTTCTGTTCACACCAGTGATGCCCTCAGCTTTGGCCTATGTCTGGGATGTGGTTTTTCTGCCTTTACAACCACACAGTGGAGAGGAGCAGGAGGGCTCCATGCAAAGAACTATCTCCTCTCCTGTCCTTTCTTTACTCATTTATTCTGCTCGTTGTTTTTCTCCAATTCTCCCTGCTCCTTTTATCCAACTCCTACAGTGTTTTGTGGAAAAACATTTAACCTGCAGTTCTCATCCTCAGTACCAAAGTGCCACCACATGGCATGGACTTCTTGCTGAGTAATTCCTGTGTTGGTTGTTTTGGAGCAAGCCCAGCACTGACTGCCCCGTGGCTGCTAGGTAGAGATATAAATATGAAAGTATACAGCAGTGATATAATGTGAGTGGCATTGAATAAAATCTAAAAATGCATCCACTGTAAGTAGGAAAGAGAATGGATATTAAAAGAAGCACCTGCTCTGTTCCAGGCATTTTTTTTGTTCAGGCACAGTTGCTACATGAATTACCATTGAATTCATATATATATATATATATATATA